>NC_137612.1:17747345-17894715 GCF_963280865.1 Gymnoscopelus braueri
CCTGTTGGGTTCATAAAAACAGATTTTTTTTTTACAAGGTGTTTATGAAATAGGCTACTATTTGTTTTTAACACAGGCCTATATATATTTATGTGTCAACTTCTAGCCGTAAAATCGGAGCAACGTGTGGTTTTGTGTTGCATGATAGTTATTAACGAATCAATAACGGGATCAGCAATTCTATATCCGTTCGAATCCATGTAGAATAGCTGAAAATATGTCTTCAACTTCCCTATGTTGCTGCAAGTAGATACTCCTTATAGACCAATCATTGATTAGAACGTCCTCATTTCCAAATAAAGCTGTCTCTTCTCATTAGCCTATAATATGCAGTCCGCAGACTAACCTATTCCCACGGAGACATGCACCAATCCAGACACGATTATGAACACATTCTTGAACAAGGATAACCCAGAGCTGCCAGCATATAAGGGACTTTTCCAAAATGCACTGTGTACTCCCGGACAGCGCCTCAGGGTGATTCACTGCTAGTGCAGCTTTGCTCTATATGGGAAACACCTCAGAAGAGGATGTTCCACTTTGTTGCCATGCAGTTGTTTTCCTTTTGCCAGTCTTGATAACTTTTGTATTTTGCTGCAGTGCTCATATTGTATATTTAAAGTCATTTCGAAGTTCACAGGCAACAGGGCATAGCATGAAAGACCCTCAGCAGTATAGTCATTTGAAAAGAGAGTTGGGATCACAGTTATTCCAAGTAAAATGTTTGTGGTAGCGTACTCAGGAAGACCATGCATGGCCAGTTTCATTTTGGTCATAGAATTGAACATAGCATTGTTTTGTCCTCCTGTCCTTTCGTTTTCCCAGTCTTCAAATAGGCTGCTCAGTGCTCTACTTTTCTATGAAGCATTCCCCATAGTTTTCATGGTGCTGTGAGCGTTACATTTCAATTCAAACACCATGGGATTGGATATTGACCCAGATGGGCCTAACATGCTAGTATTCTATTGGCCAAGGTGACACCATGCCTTTTAGTTATGGATTGACATGATTTGAGCAGCTGGCTCAGCACCACAGAAAAACACATCTGCCCAGTTGACAGACACCTAGCATGTTCACAATATTGTATATGTCCATGTTTGCTCCAGGTGACATTTCTATGGACTTTCTCCCCCATGCTATCATCACCATGAAATTAAAGCATAATATAACAGTATACCAGGTTGTACTGTATTGTACATGTCTACGGTTATATTCAATGTGAAGTGTGGGTGAACCCAGCTAGCCTGGCCCCAAATTTGACCAATGTCACTGATAATCATGCAAGAAATACTAACTGTTGAGATAGAAATGTTAGGATAGAGAGGATTCACTACACATTACTACATTTCTTTTATTGATGAAAAGGGATGAACATATAATATAATATATAATATTATATAATAATAATAACACTACATTTCATTTGAAATACCTTTCTAGGAAGTAGGAACCCAAGAACACTATACAGTATAAAATCAAGTACAAAATATATAACAAGGAACACACACAAGACATTCAGAAAGTAAACAAAAACAAACAAAAGTAGAAACAAGTATAATTGTGTGTGTAACATCTGGACTGACTAATGATTGACTGATTAATACATTTATATTACAGTATAATAAGGTCTATACTTGGCTAACTGTCTGTGCTTGCACAAACACAGACTCCGTCCAAAATCAACATTGCGGATTACAACCACAGTGCAATAGGGTTTTGAATGGCTGGGACAGGGAAAGCCTTTCGAACACATACAGAATCCCTCCAGGTGTTACAGAGCAAAGGGAAACAGTATAGGTATAATCCCATGGACATTAGAACCACATTCCATTCTTTATTGCCCCCCCCCCCCCTCCCACATACACACACACACACACACACACACACCAGTTTAGCAGAATCCAGGTGGATAGCAATCACCAAGATTGCTTTGTTTCAACCAGTGGTAGTCATCGTGTCAAACCGGCAAAGGTGAGTGTCAAGGGCAGGGTGAGGCTGTAGATTCAGGACAGTAATCCTGCCCATATGATTGGACAGCTAGCACAAGGCAAGTGTCCCTGGTCTGTGCTGATATAAACATGTTATAAACCAGTATTTCAGGGATGCGCTGAGAGGAGATTATATTAGTGAGGAGATGGGGCTGGGGGGTTATGGAAGGTCACCTGACCTTCCATAAGCCCTTTGCTCTTCTCTGCTGCTGATTGGGCAGTTGGAGTTGGAGGGAGAGCGAGTAGTAAATCCTCAGCACTGTATAGGCTTCATATGCCCCATGGACCATAACTGATCCCTTAATGGAGAAACCTTTACCCTCCCTCCATTATGTTTTCAGGTGTGTTACACACATTTTACACTTCGTTGTATGACAGTGTTGTGCAAAAGTAGTGAAAATTGCTGATCTACAAGCTCAATAGCATTTTTGGGGGGGGGTTCTTTTTTAAAGGAAAAAAAAAAGAAAGAAAAAGAAACATTTGTTTGTGGTTTCTCAAGCCCCATTGTTTTCTTGTCTTTGTAATCAGAAAATGAGAAAAGATACACTACAGAGGAGTATAGTAGAGTATATTGAAAAGTTGTTTGTAGTTTGTGGTGGTGTGAAATAAGGATTACATCACTGTGTACATGCTTTTGTACACAGTACAGCTTTTGACTTGAAATGGTTATTGAACCCTCATGTGTCTCCAACTTAATCTGTATCGTTGAAGGCTTGATGTAGTTGCCATGTGTAAGTTCACAACAGAGACAGCTGTGTCAACACCCAGCAGTCAACAAGAGGGCTGCAGTCTCACCTGTCTATGCCAAGGTAGTGGTGATATTTCAGCTGCTCTTTCAATGTGTCAAATGGTCTACAGCCTGTTCCAATCAGTCTGCTCTCCTGCCTGTTGTAAGCGATTAATAGATAATACCGTACAATGTGACACATAAAGAAGTATGATGTGGAAGTCAGGAATTGATCCACTACCCACTCCAACAGGTTGGATAAATTAAGCTATTCATAGGATGAGAGGGCCAGATAAAGGAATACAAAAGACAAGCTGTGTCTCTTGAAGTGCTGGAAGGCCTATTGGCCTGAGTGATATTCTCTCCCTTTGAAAACTAGAACTGTATTGCCTACAGGGGTTTATCTTGGCAGGATAATATCCCAATCTATTAAACCAGGGGAGTATTTAGGTTCCTTATGAAAACATGGTAGGGAAAGGACCTACAGTACCTTAAAGGCGTGGGTGTTTAGCCCGCCGGACTTGAATATTAAACCGCTCCCTCATTTGCATTCGTGTGATGCGATCTGCACAGGGGCAGCCCGCTCTCACTGCACAGCTCATGTTTTAATCAGCATGCCTCTCGAAAGTGCTATCTATATCACCATCCACTCTCATTCCCTACACATGTTAAGTCAACACATGTTTGATTCTACTGCTTTCTTACACGTTACTTAAACCATTTATCCTGGCACTTTCACCCCATAATCATGTCTTTGATGTTGTGCTCTGTGATTCTGTTCATCAGATTCCTCATTGTCCCGCCTTCTTTCCCAGAAGCTGCTCTCTGGAATGTGATGCAGCTCTGTGTTGTTCTACCTGTAGTAAATCGCACATCTGGACACCAGATGTTTTAGCTAACATTGACTGGTCACATCAGTCATCTTCTCAGGTGTGTAGTTTGCTTGAGTATGTGAAAACAGGCACAATTGGTCTTTTCTCACCTTCACTAGCGCACAGATGCTATTTGTTATTCAATGCAATTGGAGGCACAAAGCCCATGTGGGTTTCAGCGAGTGACTAAAGAAGCACTACTTTGCCACGCAAATGGTTGTTGTTGTGGTTGGAACCTAGCTCAGGCATGGCTGCCTTTTGGCCCCATGTAGCAATCAGGTGACTAGCACCCTAGAAGTCAACCAAATGTCTCTGTTTGTCTTGTCATGACTGCCCTGCTCAGTGGCCAGGCCTGCTTCTTGGCCCTCTACTGCTGAATAGAACATTGTTTACAGTAAACACAGTAATTCTTGGCATATTAGATTAAGTTAAATCAAGAATTTTGATCACTGACTTGAGACTCCTGTGTGGTGAGGTTTATGTGACTGACTTTGTCTGACTAGCAGTTGCTTGCATTGAGCCACCATACCGGCAGTTGTTTGCTTAAAGGGCTCCTACTTGTCTGTCAATGGGAGGTCACACGCACTGGGGGTTTTCACAGGCAACACGGGCAAACAGCAGCTACTGGTTCAGTTCCAAGACAGGACCCAAATGCAAACGGAGCAGAACTGCTGACTTTCAAGTATGTTTACACATACAAAGCCATCCTCATCTTTTCTTTTTTTCCACATCTTTTAGTGTTATGGCTTAAGATAAGAAAACAGAAGGCCCCCTTTTATTGACGCAGACATTAGTCAGTGAACGTTAGTCATGGCACCTGTTCAGTTCAGACAGTTACTCTGGTGTCTCAAAATTATATTTCTTTATTCTAAGACAAGTGGTAGTTAAATGTTTTTATTTTCAATTATATGATGGTGCCAGGACTTATGGTATCTTTATATGGTCTGCTTAGATTTAGCCCATTGAGGCTTTCCATTTATGGATTTGTGGTTTAGATGGAATTGTTTTATTATGTACTAGACAAGCAAGAAGAGAACGTGATACTTCCTTGCGGCAACGATTTGTAGTGCTGAGAGAAAATCAAACAGCATTGCTATTTTTGGATCTTGTGTTTCTATAGTGTGATAGTGGAAGAGTGTAGTTGTAAATGAACCTCTGTCAATGTGGGGAAAAGCGTGTGTGAAACAAAAACAACATTGCTCAGTTAACACAGAGGAGTTAAGATAGATTGGCGTTTTGTCGTCAGAGTTTGTGACAAAGCATTCCTAATTGAGTCAAATAGTTGAATCTTTCTTATATTTTATATTTCCATCATGGGGATGTTGTTCTGTTTGTTCAACCTAGACAGTAATTTGATTTCCCTGGTCAATATAAATATCACAGATAAGTGGACATGAATCATGATTAGCAGAAATTGAGTCAATAGAATACAGACATAGACGTTGTTTTATACCCTGCCTTCAGCCAGCCCATATACAGTACATTACAGTATGACAAGACAATCCTGATATCTATATGACACCAGAAAATCAGAGGATAAACCGTCCATGTTATTTATTAATATATTGTTGTCACTGTAAATTCCTTCTCTTTACTGCTAGTCATCCTGTGGCTCAATTGCATCTTTTGTTCTTGTAACCCTTGAGCTATTGAGACGCAACACATGGTTTAGGCTTTCTTTTTCTATAAATTATTCATTCTGCCTGTCTCTTCCTCTTTTCTCTTCCATTTCCCAAATGAACTGGTTGCTAATTGCATAGGATGCTAATTTTAGAATGTAAATTATTATTAGATTCAACCATTGGATGAACAGTAATTTCCTGTTCTGAGAGACTGGTTGACTGTACATTTTAAAGAATGCTTTATTTTTATTATTTATTTTCACACAAAAAAGACATGTGTATACATTAGAATGTATTTTAAAATATGTAAGTAGGCAGCTCTCCCATATTTTATGCTGTTATAATTTATCAAATACATTTATTGTAAACAAAAAGAAGAAAATAAAGAAAGTTAATATTTAAACAGAATGAAAAGTTTTTTTAATTTTTGTTCTGAGTTCAAAGAATATATGTAATGCTATTAATAACAATTATTATTTCCATATTTTGATCAACATTTTTCCTACATGTATAGAGTATCTATCACTTGGTTGTTCTTATGAATATCTTTATGAATATCCTTGCAGTTACTGAATGATATCTATATCTATATTCAACAATATTGTTTTCAGTATCATCTGAAGAGGAGTGCAGTGGCTCCTCCTAGTGGTATCTGGGATAATCTGTGCTGGGAGACACCCATATCATCTGCTGACTTGCTGGAAATGAAATGGTCAGTCTACAGTCTACACCACAACAAAACACATGGCTGAGACTGCAAGGTTAGGGGAACACACACACTTAAACTTTAATGTGTTTTTTGCTGATCTGTCCCAGCTGCAACGCTAAAGCTCTGCATCTATCTCATCAGGTGAGGGTTTGTGCTGGGAGCGGTGAGTTGTAAAATCCCCCGAATTACATCACATGGAGGTCAAAGGACACCTGATCACATCCATGGGCTTGGGGGCTCCAGGTGAGCAATATTGCTTCTTTTTTTCTGAAGTATTGTCAATGCTCCAATATGAACATCTTGATATAGTTTGCACCAACGCCCTGTGGACAGACACTGTCGTTAGTGGTTTTGCCTGGACAAGCCCGAGATGGCCTGGACAAAGAATCAGTTTGAGTTTCCTGGCAGTTTAGATGATGAAAAAACTTTAGGGAGCATCCAGCTGAAATAAATAACGTATGTGTGAGGAGTGCTTGTTCTCAACTCATGCAGCCACAGCTGACAGATAATCTTATCAGATGAGTGAGTGACTAGTGTGAACAGACATCATGCAGATGATGCAGTTGAATACTGAATCACATTCATTGAAGAGGAACTCATGAAGCTGAAATATATATGTAAATTACATTAATAAGAGGTCACAACTTCTTCTTTTTTTTTTACCAAACACAGTGAAACAAACAAACAAACAAACATTTCCATTATTACGGTATTCAAATGTGAGATCCAGTGATCTGGACTACATTTTCAAACAATGTCTTTCTAGAGATGATTCATGGATGTCTTTTCTTGTGCAGATGTTCAAGGCTGCCATGACAGCAAGCTGCAGACAGAACGTGTTGCAGCGCTGCAGGAGAGAAAGCAGGCCCTGGAAGCACTCCTCAACAGCCGAGTGGGAGAGCTCAAACAAGTTTGCTTGCACGAGGCGGTCAGTATTTGTCTGTTAATCTGTCTACAGGGCAAGGACTACACACACCTCATGTATATCAGTGACAAACCCAACTTGACGTGCTTATTGACATTTGTGTGTTTTGTTTTGTATTGTGATTGCTTTCTTTGCAGTGTAGACAAACAAAGTAATCTGAGACGCTGAGCTTGGCTGCTCATATTACCATAGAAATACAGTATGTAGCAACTTGTTGGAGCAAAGTTATTGTCTAGTGCTTCATCAGTCAAAAGAAATGTGCTGAATGTCAGTGTTTGCGTGATTTCTCTAGAGGCCATGCCAGTAATACGTACAAGGCTGCAGCTGCCTCAGCTTTTCATTGACAGCTGTGTCACACATCCCTATTTTCTACTGTATGGTCCCTCTCAGTCTGTCGCTGCAAAGTCTGCATGTATTTAACTGTTCCCTGCTGTACAGTAAATTGCAAACACGTGTTTGAGACTTTTAGTAACCTGTTTACGGGTATAATTAATGTATCATGTAGCGTCTTGCAATGCATGAAGGAATCTCAATTATAGGAAGATATGACCATATTCACATGGTACCAATACCCCCCCCCCCCCTTGCCGGGTATGACGTAGAAGCAAAATGTCCACCTTGTGAATATGTAAATGGATGTCCTCGACAGGAGCTGACAGGAAAGCTACCTCGTGCTTTCCCTCTGGAAACAGGAGAGAGACCCCCAGTGGTGCAGCGCAGGGCTTGCCTGTCACCCAACACCAGGGCAGAGGTAAGAGTTCACTAAATGAGACAATATTCTAGGTGGTGATGGATATGCTTTAATGTACATGATATCATGGGGACGACTACGTTAGACACACAGTCTGATACAGATTCAGTCTGAGAACGAGCATAGGGCTCAGACCATAGTTATACTAGCTGCTACAAGGACAAGCTGAACCATAACAGACAGGCGGTACCAATAACAAAGGCTATCAGGCCTAGCGGAGACATCTTGGCCCCTACCAAATATCATGTCATATCATAATGTATTATATAAGTACTATAAGCGATGGTAAAATATAAAGGTTAGATATAAACAACAATATCAATATAGTATAATGTATAATTCTTCCTCACTATGCATAACATGTGTACTGAGGTATGCAGTAACATGGCTTGCTGTTCTGCACAGGATGAATCTGGCCAGAGAAGACAGATGAAAGGCCTCTTCACTGGTGCTTTATACAGACATGCTGAATCAGACCGATACTTGCCAAACAGCAAGAGGACAGTACATCGGGGGTGCCATACAGGTAAGACCACATGTTGACCACTTAAACCCTCTAGACTTGTTGAACTGGACCCAATCTGGGAACCCATCGCCAAATGAAAAGGAAAAACAGCGCCCTCTGCTGTTTTTTACTATCTCACTTGGCTCTGGGAGTAAGTCGACGTAGCACACGTACGCAAGGAAACCGGGGTTTTGGTCTGCCTTCACCCTTTCACTTCCAGTGGTGCGACTATGTTTTCATTCCCACTAACAATATTTCTACACGGAACACTAACACCACTTCTCCCAGAGAACATGGATCGTTTTGGTTATAAGCCCACTTGTTTCTATGATGAAAGAGCAAGTTGAAATGTGAATATCTTTCCGTGGTTTTGTCTGCTCCGAGGACGCTATTGTTAAATTAGTTTCGGTTTGCTTCTAGTGGGGAAGGATCGGTACACACGTAAATCCCGCCCACTACATTTGATTGGGTAAAGGGCGGCCTGCTTCCTGATCTGAAGGCACGCCCACTTGTAGGCCAGTGCGTACGCGATATGACGAACCCCCCCGACAGATTCAAGCGGAGAGCAGAATCTGTTCTTGAGAGATTAAACTGGACCTGAATTGTCTCTGTGCTTGGACTACTTTTTTTCTGTCTACACCAAATCTCTTTGCCAAAAACAGCCGATCTACAAGCTCACACAACGTGTCGCGTTGCGACACGTTGTGGGCTTGTAGATCGGTTATATTTGGTTAATGTTTCTCCCAGAATATGGATGCTGGGGTTCAAGTGGTTAAATTTGCCTCAAAAGTCATCAGTGCTGAATGCTTGAAAACTTGAGTAGGCCTACTGTTTATAATGTCTGGATTATGGTGTGTCATTGTCACTGTAGCTAGCCACCACAATATTGCGCGCGGGGCTCACGCGATCCGTGCGGCTGGTGGCTGGAGCTTTCCAAACGCATACGCTCGCAGTAAATTCCACGCACAGACGTGCATTGTCGCGTCCAATGTGCAGTAGCTCGGCCGTGACTTTCTCTCTACTTACACCGAATCACCTGCTACCTGCAAGCCTACAGCAAGGAGCTATGACCCGGGAGTGTTAGGGAACGCTAGCTGGGACCTGCACCACACACTGACTTCATTTGGGAGAAAAAGAAAGCAGTCAGTCCCGAGTCAGTGTGGAGTTGTGTACCAGGTGCATGCGGCCACGCACCACGTTAAAAACAACAACACTGAGGGAACAGAGACTAATGACAGACAAGGCAGACAGGACAGACAGACAGACAGACAGAAGGAACAAGAACTTTAGTTAGCTGCTGTTCGTGGTTGTAAATATAAATAATCCCCCCCCCCCCATAACACTACCCTCTATAGTTTCCTCCGGTATTGCTCTGTACATGCGTATCCCTAAGCTCTGGGTCTTCTTCCAGCTGATGGAGAGAAGACTCCCTTGTATCCGTATGCGTATTTTACATCGAGCATAAATGGTTCTATAGAAGAAAAAAACCTGTCCACCATCGTAGGCCAATGTTAAATTCCTGGCAGCATTACTCCCAACAGCTCCAACGAACACAATTGGCAGTGTTTTTGGGTGGGAAGCTGTTAAGGGATCATGCCCTTCTTTGCAAGCCCTGCTAGGTGGTTGGGAGCCTGTTTAGCAGGGAGGGGACGTGGGGGAAACAGCATGAACCTCCACATGTATTACGCTCTCCTAGTGAAAAGCTGTCTGGTGAAAAGTAGCACCTGCTGACTGTGGCTGAGTGTGGTAGTTGGCAGTGACAGTGACAGCAATTTAGGTGCTTTCTCACTTTTCTGCGCTTAGCACTGGGCTAACATACTATAAGCCCCAAGCTAAGGAAAGCACAGGGCTGAATAGAATAGAATAGTCCTCACTCCTTGAGGTGTTTTTTTGTCACTGTATATTTGCACATACGTGAAATTTGTCCCCTACATTTACCCATCCTATAACTACTAGGAGCAGAGAGCATCATTCTTCGGCACTCGGGGAGCTATTAGGGGTTAAGTGTCTTGCATTGCTGACACATTGCTGGCCTGGCCTAGAATCGAATCTGGTACAACCAGGGACTCTGGCTTCCCAGGCCAGCTCACTAACCACTCAGCTAAGCTAAACTCTGTGCTAGACCAATTCTAAGTATGGTTGTGTGAACATTACCTTAACCATGGGCTAAAATCTAGAAGTGTGATTGTGAAAGGGAATTGGATTGGGCGGGCTGATACATGCCGGTTTCACCGTACATTTTTCTGATCCCACCTGTATGTTACCTCACTGAGTTTTCTGTTGTCTTCTAGAGGACACTGTAATGTCAGAAAGTACGAGCTCCATATCTGATTCAACATCACATGAAAATGGTGAGTAAAGCCTTGACTGAACCCAATCAAAGAAGCTTCACATATTTCATAATATCTTGGTCTTCATAATTAATATTTCATCACTCTCACTCATTTATGTTATCATACAAGTGCATAGTGGAATGCATATGCTAATTTGCTTCGTACTATTTCAATATTTGCAGTAATTACTATTTATTTATCTATCTATGCTGTTTTACCAACCTCTAGTTAACGTAGTTACAGTGTACATACAGACTAATTGTGAATAGTTTCTACCATGTTCTGCTTCTCTTTATATTACTAATTAAATCATTCAAATATTTCTGTACTGCGTGCAGTTTATCTCTGTGAGGTTTGTGCACTAAACTAGTGCACAAACCTCACAGAGATAAACTGCTTGTATGTGCAAGCAAACCTGGCAATAAAATGTATTCTCATTCTGATTGATGTGTCATCTTCTTGTGTGTGCACTCTGCATCTCTTCTTTTGTGTTCTCCCAGAAGAGTCCTCTCCCAGTGTGGCTGGTGATCAGCGCTCTCTGTCTCAACCTCGCCTCACCCTTGGTAGTCCTGACCACAGGATCAGCAGGAAGCTCTCACCGGTAGAGATCTACTATGAGATGAGGACACGCCGCAACTCTGTCACCAGCTCTGTTAGGTGCTGTTCGTCTTGTCACACAATTTGGTGTTTGTGTGTGTGTGTGTGTGTGTGTGTGTGTGTGTGTGTGTGTGTGTGTGTGTGTGTGTGTGTGTGTGTGTGTGTGTGTGTGTGTGTGTGTGTGTGTGTGTGTGTGTGTGTGTGTGTGTGTGTGTGTGTCTGTGTGTGACAAATGATAAATACAACCTTGTCCTGTCATGTCTGACATATTGAACTCCATTTTTTTATAGCCCGAGTCATTCTTTACCAAGGAGTGCATCTAACGTTGAAGGCAGAAGTGTTCCTGCCACTCCTATGCTGGCCCGAACTGCCCCCATCAGCGTTCTTGTCAGGTAATCTGCCTCTGACTCATGTAACACTCCCACAGCTACAGAACACAACTGTAGCTGTGGTGGAGGCTAGCACACAGTAAAATCCTCAGTGATTATTTAACTCTCGAGAGTGTACAAATGTAACCATTACATTTATACTCTCTCTGAGTTACAAATACAGTATATAAGTTTACGCTGAGGATTCTTTCTGTGCAGAATGGATGCATTATTTTACTGTATGTAACAAAGATCATTGTGGTATTTTGAAATTATTTTTTGGCATTTATCATCATCGATCATACAAACAACGTGATGTACAGTCAGTCCAGTTGATTTTCTGTGAAATATAGTTTTGTGTTTTTAGCCCCGCTAGTGGCGGGGCTCGCGGATGGCAATGTTGAACACTTTGGTCCCAAACAAGGCATCTTGAAAACTACTGGCTGGATTGTCATGGAATTTGCTGTGCAGGATGAACCCTACTGATTTTGGTGACCCAATGACCTTTCTGCTATAGCGCCACTCTTAGACTGGTGATGACCTACAAGGTAATCAAGGGCATGGCACCCCTTACCTCCAGGACATGATCCACCCATACACCCTTTCCCGCACACTTAGATCAGGTAACACAGGATGTCTGTCCCTCCCTTCCATATGACACCCAGGCAAACGCTCCAGGCTCCCCCCTATAAGTCAGGACTGCACTTCCCATTTTCCGCCACTGTCTGAAAACTCACCTCTTCAGACTCCACATCACCCCACCCAGCACTCATTTCCCTTTATCACTTGTTGCCTTGTGGCATGTTGTTTAGACAGATGCAGGTTCTATGTCTACCTGTTACCCTAGATACTTTGTAGCACTTCATTGATTTATTTGCCCTCTATTTATGTGACCAATTACCCTGTTATTTGTTGACTAGTGTTCATGTCACTTACTCCGATATTGCAGTTTCTAACTTAAGTCGCTTTGAATAAAGAGCATCTGCTAAATGCCAAAATTGTAATTGTAAATTGTAGACAAATGTTTTAAATTGCACACAAGATATCTCAAAGTCTTGTGGGCAGAGTGCCATGAAACTGCCATGCTCCCCGGAGGATGAACCCTAGTGATTCTGATGACCTTTCCTCTAGTGCCAAGTTTTTCATAATATAATTGGTATATTCCCCCCTCTGCTGCTATTTACAATATGTGTTAATCCTTCAGTGAATACAATGTCTGGCTTTATTGATGGTTGCCGTGGTTTTTCTCCTACTGAGAAGTCTTTGTGTTCAATCTCTCTCTCAGATCGGACCCATCGGGGGGTAACGTGCTGAAGCAGTGGTCCGGAAGCCTGGATGTACCCCACATGATCCCCTTGGCACAGGAGGGCTCCTCCTCTGATAGACGAAGCTGCCCTTACAGCTCCCGCGCCAGGCGCAGCAATAGTTCGGAGGCCCTGCTGGATCGCTCTAGCCTACCTGATGATCCAGCCCCCAGAAACGGGATGCCCTCGAGGGGCGGTCCCTACAAGAGCTCAGAGACTCTGACAGATGGCAAACTGCGGCACATTCACCTGGGGAGCCCCGAGAGACACATGGATGGCTCAGTGGAACAGGGCAAAATGCGTCTGTCTGTGGGTGGCAGAGGGGCAGGGGGAGGCTACAATGAAATGCTGATGGATTATATCTGGGGAAAACAACAGAGGATCCAAGTGCAGCATCAGCTGTACCAGTCCACAGGCAGGATCTGGCAGGAGGTCTCCTCTCCTCATGCCACCGCAGTGGTGCCACCACACGCTAACGGCTTCTCTCACTCCCAGGTGCACCTCCCCAGCGCTGCACCCCCTTACAGCCCCATGGTGATCAGAGGGTCGCAGGCCGAGCCACGGAGGGTGAAAGTCACCAGAACCAAATCCTGTGGGCCGTTCATTCCCTTGCAGCAGCAACAACAGCAGGACACTATCTTGCTGTCAGCCTACGAGTCTCCCCTCCCGGCTTCAGACACCACCACGTCCTCCATACCGAACTTGCACCCGTACCAGACCGACGGTACTGGTACTTCTTTCAACCGCAGGCCCCCGCAGTTTTCTCTCCCCACCCCAGAAGACTCCACACGGAGCCTGCACAAAGCCCTGGCACTGGAGGGTCTGAGGGACTGGTATTTGAGGAACGCCTTGGGTTACCCTCCTGCTGCCGCAAAGGGCCAGGAAGCAGGGATCTCTCGCCTCTCGCATCCCTATCCCCTGGTGCACCAGTCTCAGTCTGTCCAGGGTGAACCACTGAACCTCCACAGATCTCAGATTCCCCAATCAGCCAGCTTCCATGGTCACCCACTGCATGGAAGGTGAGCATTTCTCTGCTTTAATTGATTATCCATCACCTGTTTGCCTGAGAAGGGCACAGTAAATAAAGATCACCATAACCAAAACATTGTAACCAAAACATATTATTTAAAGGTATTGAGTTTATTTGTTTTCTATCCACTGTATTGGGGCAGCTTGGATAATGTTGTGTCTTTCTCTATAACAGGTCAATGGAGTTCTCTCTCTACCAGGAGCCTCCTCATACCCAGAATCAAGATGTGACCCCAAAGGAACCTAGTGCAGACCCTGGCACTCTGGTCTGAAGTAGCAGTTCACATGCACACAGACAGACACGCACACACAGGCACACACACGCGCACACACACACACACACACACACACACACACACACACACACACACACACACACACACACACACACACACACACACACACACACACACACACACACACACACACACACACACACACACACACACACACACACACACACACACACACTGATATAACGTGACCTCAAAAACAAAACAAAACATTGAAACCTCAGAAGAGAGAGAAGACTGAAATGAATAAACTGTAGCTGTACATTCTGAAAAGCCTCTGTGAATTCCCTTGATTTGATTGATTATGAACATAGACACAATACGTTTATGAGGATTTATGCTGGATTTATGGCTAACTCTTCTTGGAGAATCTAATAGCATTACAGCTCTACTGTAACTTCATATACCATATCGTATTATTGTAAAAAAAAAAACAGAAGAAAAGAAAAACCTCCCCCTCGTTACTCCTGACAAATCTCCCAAGGTATACTTTTTTACAGAATATATAAAGCTCTAAATTACTATTTTGTATCTTCTGAGATATAAAGAAGAATTATATATAAAAGAGGTAATTTATTGCTCATTAGTCTTGTGATATACAAAAATGTTATTTGAACTCATATGTCATTTAAAAACTATTTAGACATGCCAGTGAATGTGTGTTTGTAAACTAATATATAGACCGCAAATATACTGTATGTTTTAGTCTTCATCTGCCATTAATTTGCCAGTGATATGTACTTTCCATGTTTGTTATACAAAAGGGGCCATGAACTTTAGTTTTTGGAGTAGCGGATGGGAGTGCCTACGTGTTTGAATAAACAAAAACTAAACCTTTGTTAGAAAAAAACAAAACAATTTAAGTGCTTTCTAATCACTTGTGATGCTAGCATTAAGCCTTTTTAAGCTTACCCTTCAATCAAAAGATAAAAACAGGTCATGATGTCACAAAATGAGGGTAGTTGGTATGATGTCATTTATTGCAAATTCCCCTTTTTTGGAGTCAAAATGTCCTGTCCATGGACAAAATGTCCATGTTCGACACGAAAGAGTAATTAGACCCGTTTTAAAGAATACTTGATGGCTGTTATGAGACCTACAGTATGGCAGCAGCTCATTACTGTATGACACCTTGAGTAGCTTCAACTCAGTTGCTCCACATTCGGTTGTGGAGAATTTGTCAGCGTCATACAGAGCACTTTATGAACATCTAAAGCCTTAATACCCCAGGAAATTGTCACCTAGCGGGAGGATTTGGACATGGAAGGGTTAGACAGGGTAACGACTTTGAATAAGGAAAGGGTAGCTGTGTCTTGGTAATGACTGCTGATAGTCTACCTGACTGATTATGTGTATATAGATTGCTTTGATGAGTTTCAAGCTAATATTGCATTGCCATAATAATAATGAACCATATACACTAACCAAAATAGGAAATATGTAGTCATAATCCCCTGAAGTATAAAGTGCAACGACTATTTAATTGTTTTAAATTGGAAAAATTGTGAATAGAATAGGGCTACGGGAGGGCTGACTGATTGATGGTATGAGCAGGTCTCATGCCTGACCATTGAGAAGAAGTTCATCCTGTCTGATTTTGACATTTTATGGATTTATCCTTTAAGACATTTTATGAGCTAGGTTGTTGTGTCTCTGTATTTTTTCTTTTTCACAACAGCCACTGTATGTGTACAAATATTTTGGAATTTGTGAGCAGGGTTTTGATAATTCTGAATTATAAACACTGATCAAATCTACAGTAAGGAAGGTAACAAGAATAGAATACTGAAAATAACAGTGTGTACTACATGAATTGTTGTGAAAACCGAATGAAGCATTAATATTTCTTCAGCCTTGTTTTGTCAGTTTGAAAACCGAATGAAGCATTGATATTTCTTCAGACTTGTTTTGTCCATTTAACTTACTTTGTCTTGGACTGAAGTGAATGTCATTTTTAGGTCTTAAATATTATTATTATTATTTTTTTTTTTTTTTTTATGGATTAATTGTAGCACACCATGAGTGTTTCTTCAACCACATATTGTTTCACATTCTATCATAGTGTGGTGGATCTTCTACTACAGTGGTTTTCATTTCATAGCTGTACAAATGGAACCATTGTACAAATGGTTCCATTTGTACAGTTATGAAACTCAGAGTTACAGACCTGTAAGGGTCCATTTGGAAACCCCTCAAGGAACCCTGAGGGTCCCTGGACCCCACTTTGAGAACCACTGTTCTACTACATATTGTTTTCACATTCTTTCAGCATCATAGTGTGGTTCTTCCAGCTGGTGAAACCTGAAATCAATGACCAAACTGCTGTGCACTGGGGGGGTCTTACAGTAAATGTATTTTTCATAAAATGTACTCTGTACGTTGAAAATAAATAGTATAAATTTAGCTCTAAAGCAAATCTATTCAAACTATATTGTATATTTATGAAACCTATAAAGTTTTTTAGCTATGTAGCTCATTCCAACCAGCAAGAAAGTTGGTACCATGTGGTAATTTGCATTTCATTTCAAAGTATGCATTGTATTAATTGTTGTTCTTTTTAGTTATTCGAGCCTGCAGCTGTTTTCTCATGTGCCTCCTTTTGTTCCTTTTTTTCCTTCAACATTAAGCCTATGAAATGAGAGTCAATAGGCTGTAATAGGGCTGCCCTATATGTATGAGATGGTGCATTCATTTTATTAAATAAAGTGTCATGTTGAAATAATAGAAATTGAGCTGTAATTAATTCATACACAGAATGTATCAACCCCCCCCCCCTCTGTTTTTGGGCGGTGAAACCGCCCCTATAAGTGAGATTTGGAAAAATGTACATTTTCCTGCGCTGTGATCTGGGCCCAGGAAATTTGTACAATTATCCTGCGCTGTGATTGGCCAATCACAGTCTATTCAGGACTGTGATTGGCCAGTGTCACATGACACATGTGCATAGCCCTATATAAGCAACCATAACTTGAAAAAAACCATAATTTGGTTTTTTTCAAGTTATGGTTTCGTCCATCATAAAGAGTGTTTCAATAAATGTATTTATCTTTTGTACATGATTGGTTGACTCCATTCAGTATTGTGATTAGCTAGCAAGACACCGCCCACTTCACACAGGGTGTGATTTTTTTTATAATAATCAAGAGATGTGAAGACTAAAATGTTAAAGGAAAGGAGTACAGAAGCTTAAAGGGCGGTAGCACTCTCCTGATAGGTACCATTCTGTCTAAATGAATAACTTCAAATCACAACTTCTGAAGGCTACTTGTGGGGTTCCCCTGGGCTCTGTTTTGGGACCATAGTTGTTTATTTTGTACAATACATAAACAATAGAGGCGCTATGCGGCCCTCACATCTACATCCCCAAATATGTATCTGAGTCCCTGTTATGCCCATATATAGATATTGGTATGGATATCCATATATGCCCATATGGACATGTAGGTCAGATCGGTATTTCTGGACAACCGTTTGTTTATGGTTATGTCTGAGACATAGTGACATGCCTATATGGGCGTATCAGGTTTGTTTATGGTTATGTCTGAGTCAGAGTCACGTGGCCGTGGTCCGCCCACCCGCCAGCCGGCCCGCCCTCTCATTAGCCAATTTTAATAATGTGAAGTTTACAAAAAACTAAAGAGTAAAGCCTATAATATTTGTAGATCCTCATCACACAAATGTATTTAGTTGTGCAAAGAATTTGGAACAACGTTTGGATACAGTGGGAAAAGATCTAGTTTGATTCCAATAAATTAACACTGAATTGAAGTAAAACTAAATGTATAAACTTTGGGAATATATCTAGAATTTGTGTGTGACTGAAATAAAATGTGGATACCAATATTTTGATAATTGATACCAATACTTTTATACTTTTAAGTAATTTTTTAATTCCAGACTTTTACTTGTAACAGAGTATTTCTACATTGCAGTATTTATACTTTTACTTAAGTAAAAAAATGTAGTACTTTTTTCCACCACGCGCTCACAGGACAAGCTGGGAAGTGAAATGCGCTGCTGTCAAATCCGAGTCTGAGTCGAACGGTACTCAGTATCGTTGCTACACGAGGGTAAGTAAGTCGAGACCTAATATGATTGTGTTAAAGTTTATTGTTTGAATCTACTGCCCGTTGGCTTTTAAAAAACACTGACGCACCTCAAACAAACTCCACAAGTAGCTGTTCAATTCAAGTTGGGTTGTTTACTACCCAACCATTTGGAACCTCTCCCTCCGCTATATAGCTCCGAGATGAGGTCCCACAGCGTAGGGTGCCGGCAGAGTGTGACGATAGCGAACGGTGGCCAATATAGTTGATTCTTACCTTTTTCCGCACATCGTATCCAAAAAGTAAAGGTATTCCGCCCCTGCTCTCGGATGTTTTCAATTTTAGCGGTCAAGAAAATCTGTAAGCGACGGTTTGAAACTAGCGTTTAAATCGCTGTTTTAGTCAGCCGTGCCATGTTTTCCCTATGCAACCTTAATGGGAGCAGTACTGCGCATGCGGACGGGGGTTGACTGGCCACAGGCTGACTAAAAAGCGATTTAAACGCTTGTTTCAACCCGTTGGTTAAATTTTCTTGACCGCTAAAATTTTAAACATCTGAAAGCAGGGTGGAATACCTTCACTTTTTGGATACGATGTGCGGAAAAAGGTAAGAATCAACAATATTGGCCACCGTTCGCCGGTGTCGTGATCTGCCAGCACCCTACGCTGTGGAACCTCATCTCGGAGCTACATCTCAGAGGTTCCGATTGGAGCTGGCATTACACGAGAACTGAGATTACGTTGCCAGTTACAACTTCACTTAGTGAATATGACACAAACAGTAAATCATAGCGCAAGACATGAAGCTTTAATTGTCTTTCATGTTGTTTACAAATAATCGCTCCTTTCAGATCTTCTTGTACGACAACGAGGCGCCAGGGCACATCATGTAGTGGTTCTCAACCTGTGGGTCGGGACTCCCAGGGGGGGGTCCCCATATGATTTTTTTGGGGGTCCCCAGATGACAATGAAGTGAAAAATTTTGGCCATTTAGACCTTTTTAATATTTAAAACAAGAAAGAAAAAAGACCAATAGCCTACTGCATCCAAAGTAATCAACAAACTATAAAAACTGGTCAAACATTGGCCAAAGTGTCAAATAATTTAAGAAAGAGGCAAAATTGTGAAAATAGCCAATGTACAAGCTGAATAGCCGATCTACAAGCTCACAACGCCTTGCGTTGTGAGGCATTGTGAGCTTGTGGATCTGCTATTTTCACAATATTTATCTGTGGAACCGAGTCAAACAAAAGTGAATGACTCAACTCCTACAATTCCAAGAGCTTATCAGGTTGGGGGGGGGGGGGGGTCCCCAGTTCAAATATAATTATTTTGTGGGGTCACAGCCTAAAAAGGTTGAGAACCACTGTTTTAGCCTACAATAATGGCACATATTGTAGGGCTGTCCATGTCCACTTTCAGGCCGAGTGCAGTTGCACTCCAGTAAGACTGGTCTCAGGTTCTATTTACGTTGACATGCCATTCAAACCCAGCTAAAAATAAACGCAGGCCTACACTACACATCAACAGGCCCCTTTGAAATGTCATAGCAAACCGCTCGCTGTAATAATTTACAACTGGTGAAATTATGGTTGCCTATATCTGGTCATATTTTTTAGATCTCAGTTATCGTGAAGAGTAGACTACGTGCCATTTAGGATACTTTAGTTTAATGTCATGATTTCATTGCTTTAGCCTACTAAAACATGTTCTTCACATGTTTCAGTGTGGTTACAATCATCATCAGGACCCCTCTTCAAGTGTACAGGGTCCATTAGAATATGTCTTCCTATGCTGCTGCTATATCAGCCCTTAATACAGCAAGTGCTCCTAATTCACCTGTGAAGTCCGACCCTCCCTCTACCTCCGATGGTAGTCCCACTCCCAAACCATGTCTCGCCCCAATCACACCCGGCTGTATCCCGCCACCAGCTGCTGATCAGCCACTTTCTACGCCTGAGCTTTTGTCATTTGCTGATGATGAGCAGCAAGAAAATGATGCGGAATACTGTGTGGGTAAGCAGTGCTGCAATTCCAAAGAATACAGGACTGGTGGACACGAGGGACATCTGGGCACCTCGATGTAAAATTGTCTATTTTGTCCAAAATGTAAAGAAATTAAGTAATGTAAAGTATGCATGATGTGAACATGTACAGTACATCGTTATCAGACCTAAATGTATCCATCAACTTCTTGTTTATGCCTCAAAATGACTGGATATACAGGTTTTGTAGCAATATGTTGAAATATTAGACCTTAATTGTAATAAGCACGTTCTAATCATGTATACTTGACTTTACTTAATATTGTTCCCCAAATATATATATTTTTTTACATTTTGGAAATAATTTAACACCGAAGTGCCGACTCTTCCTTGGTGCCCACCTATCCTGTTACCATTCCAAATATCATCACACAGGTTTAAACGTGCACTTTGTCATTGGGCTTCTCTTTGTCCTAAAGGTGGGTACTGCCCTGTGGAAATAGGAGAGATTTTCATTGATCGTTACCAAGTGGTTAAGAAGTTGGGATGGGGCCATTTCTCTACTGTGTGGCTCTGCTGGGATATAGAGTAAGTGCAGCATCAGCAATCAGCATTGGTATTTTCATAATTATTGCATGGTCCAATTATATATATATATATATATATATATAGTACGCATTGAAATCACAAATTGCCTGTCGCAATGACGTTTTTTTGTGCAGGAAGAGACGTTTTGTGGCGCTGAAGGTAGTGAAGAGCGCACCAACCTTCACAGAAACTGCACTAGATGAAATCAAACTTTTGAAATGTGTGAGTCTGAGTCTACATTTTCCCTTACCTTACTTAATCTGTAATTCCATCTTGATATTTATTATTATGTTATGTTAGTATTTCAATCAAATTTGTTCAGTCATATAATTGATGATTACCTAAATATAAAATATTGTGTGAAATGTTTTAATGGCATAATGGTCAACACAAGAGTCCAACATCTACAGTAAGGCCTTCGAAACTTAAGTGGTGAATGGTTCTGTAATGTCCTACAGTCATAATTGTGTTAGATAAATTTCAAGCTAGTGTGCAAAGTTTCACCGCAATCGGACGCTGTGTTCATGATTTGCGCCATTTTGATATAAACGGGCCACTCCTGCAAACTTTAGATGTCAATCTTAGCCAACCAGGATGGAATATGAAAAATCAAACAGATCGGTCTTGATCACATAGAGATTATGTGTACCGATTTGCGTGAAATTTGAATAAAATCGTAATATCCAAAAATGAGTTTTACATAAGCCGGCCTCCTGGTGGTGCTATAAAAGGCAGGTTTTTCCTTGGCCTCTAGGGCGTGGGCATACAAAGTTTTACACAGATTGGTGCAGTTATAGGTAAAAACACAAATCGGCCTGTTATAGCGCCATCATGAGGCTGATTTGAAAATTTTCAAGTGGCATTTCTTTCTCGGCCTAGTGGGAATATGCGTGCAAAATTTTAAGGAAATTGTAGGCTGTGTTCATGATTTGAGGCATTTTGTTAAAAACTGAGCACTCCTGCAAACTTTGGAAGCCAATCTTAGTCAATCAGGATGGGATATGAAAAATCTGAAAGACCGTTTTGTTTAATGACTATAGAGATACTGTGTACCGATTTGAGTGATGTTTGGACAAAATCTGTAGTACTACTGTCAAAAAAATTGTTTTGCAAAAATCTGCCTCCTGGTGGCTTGTCATAGTACCCATTGTACCTGTTCTCAGATCTCCACATTTGGAGTTCTAATAGAGTTACATTGAAATCACCATTTTAGAGATGTAAAACTAATGTTATTAATGTAGTTGCGAAGTTATAGTCTATATTATAAAATTGGTACTTTACAGTCTTTCTATACTGTTTATCAGGTCAGGGACAGTGACCCCAAAGATCCTAAACGAGAAACAATTGTGCAGCTCATTGATGACTTCAAGATATCTGGAATGAACGGAGAACGTATCCTTCAAAAAACAGACTACTGTACCAGATCGTGTCAGGGGTTTGACATTATCAATATTACAGATGGCTTGGAGATGTTACATCACAGACACTAAAGCTGTGTGTGTGTGTGTGTGTGTGTGTGTGTGTGTGTGTGTGTGTGTGTGTGTGTGTGTGTGTGTGTGTGTGTGTGTGTGTGTGTGTGTGTGTGTGTGTGTGTGTGTGTGTGTGTGTGTGTGTGTGTGTGTGTGTGTGTGTGTGTCAGAGATACATAGAACATCCATTGATTCACCATATTTTTGTCAGATTTTCACTACACTGCGTGCAGTTAACTAATTTAGTTAACCAGTTATAAAGTTAAGTAATTTGCCCCTAATTTGATTTGGTAAAAGTGTTCTAGATTTATGTTTGATGATCATCAAGCCAGTAGAGACCCGTTGCATGTGTGTTGACTTGTAGACCTCCGTCTAATTCCTGATCTATACTTAAATATCAGATCTATAAGCTTAAAACGTGTCATGCTGTGACACGTTGTGAGCTTGTAGATCTCTACAATTATGCCAGAATGTGCTGATTTCTGATGAGCGATACCAGCACACAATTAAGTGTAAATCAGCTGTACTGAAATGACTACTTCTCTGCCTTAAGCCCATGACCCACCTAATCCCAACACACTTTGCTATTTTGGGATGGGTTAAGCAAATATCAATGGGATTGGTATTTACGATACTCAAAGGGACGGTGACCTCATTACCCTCTTAGTGACACCCACAGCCACAACACTAGAGGGAGCAACGACGATCTGGTACCACCCAAATTTAGAACAAAATGATCATTCATATAGTAGAAGTGTTATCCTTTTCAGCCTTAATGTACTTACTGTACTACATGATGTTAACATTTCTGACTGACTAATAAAGTATTCAGTCAATCAATCAATCAATCAAAAAAAACTAACAATCAAACAAACAGGAGTCCTTGACTTGACTGCTTCCCAGACGTGTGCATGGTGCTGGAAGTACTTGGCCACCAGCTGCTGAAGTGGATAATCAAGTCCAACTACACCGGCCTACCGTTGGCTTGTGTCAAGAGCATCGCCAGACAGGTGCACCCCACCCCATGCTGTCTGAAATCCTCTACTCTGCAATTTTCGCTGTTCAAAAGCGGCTTTTTTAATGACCGGATAAGCCTCTTTTCCTGCTCCCCACTTACGTGTCCATTTGGGTTCATTTGAACACTCTGAGAGTTAAACGAACTCTGGGGTTTTACTGTGCAGTGACATACAGTGTAGTAACAGTAACTCGGTTTGTATTCAACACCGCAGGTTCTCCAGGGCTTAGACTACTTGCACACCAAATGCAAGATTATCCACACAGACATCAAGCCAGAGAACATCCTGTTGAGGGTGGATGAGCGTTATATCCAGGAGCAGGCAGCTGACACCAAGTTGTGGCAACTCCCAGATTCCCCTGCTCCCACTGGTCCCTCAGGTTAGCTATGCTCTAGTAGCAATAACACAGCATGTATTCTTTGATGTCACTTTTATATTGGTCCTCTGTATGTCTGTTTGAAATGTACCTGTGAAATGTGTAAATTAATTTGAACAGGCTGATGGAGGAATGGTATTTCCAAGTGAATGTTTGTTGCTGAACATTACTGAAATGTGTTAGATTTGTTTCATTGTTGTGCTTGTATTTTGTTGCCTCTTT
Source organism: Gymnoscopelus braueri (assembly GCF_963280865.1). Classification (NCBI taxonomy): domain Eukaryota; kingdom Metazoa; phylum Chordata; class Actinopteri; order Myctophiformes; family Myctophidae; genus Gymnoscopelus; species Gymnoscopelus braueri. The sequence goes on from NC_137612.1 coordinate 17,771,071, forward strand.
TTGACCCCCTTATGAACTCTTGACCTCTTACCAATGTCAGGGGACAACAGCCCGAGAGAGAAACAGGTGTGGAACCACAACACACTGAACAAAAACATATATGAGAGTCTGGTTGCCTCTGCTAATCACCATTATCTCAATAATTTCATCAAACTATTTGCAATGTTTGGATGAGCTTTTAAATCTGTTTTTTTCCCCGTAATCTCTGTCATAATGACTTCTCTAGATTTTGCCCAACTTGCTAGGGAAGTTGACTGGGGTTTTCCAGACACTGGGTGTGTGGGTAAGACAGCTTTTGTCTTTTTTGACATGTGTCTCTCAAAGCATCTTGATTTTACTGTTTACTTCAAACTTTATTGCAGGAATGGGATAGTCAACAGTTAACCATGGTGCATCATCACTATTGCTGTAATAGCAAACTAGGTTTGCCATAATTTGTGACAAAAGGAATGACTGATGTGGGCGGTCGTGCTTTTAGGATGAAACTTGGTGATTTGTTGGCATTCCCTTGAGTTGCTGTCTCATGTTTGTCTTGCAACAGTAGACTTAATATATACTTTGTTGCACAACTGTGTCCTACAACAAATGTTGTTGCAAGACAGTCTTAACACACATGATATACTGCACTCTCGAAACTGGCATGAAGTTGCAGTGAACATTCTTGGAATGCTAAGGATTGATTTCTACCACATGACGTTCGTTTCTGACTGTTTCCCGTCAAACTGACTGTCCCCCTCTCATAGACGGGCAAAGTCTCCAGGATCCAGATGAACAGGTTGTCAAGGAAGGAGAAGAGTCGACGAAGAGGAGAGGAGGGTGTAGTTGGCAACAATCAGAGACGCAAACCTCATGTGTCATTCTCTGATGATGTTCCTGCTCCCTCTAATACCTCTAGCTCCCCCTGTTCCTCTAAGCCTCCAGGGCCAGGCCATCCTGCAAGGAGACAGACCCTGCTGCAGGAAGATGGGCTGGGCTCGGCGCCACACATGGAACGCAGCCAACAACGCACCATCCACCCACGACCAGACCTTGGGTCTAGATCACTATTATTACATCCGACTGCAGATATTCAACCTCCGTCCCCTCTACATGGTCAGTTTCATGTCACTTTGTGTTTTCCATTGTTGCATGCAGTATGAGAACAAAGCAAATATTCAATCGTATCTCTATGTATCTGCAATAGGGATAATGTGAAAAACACATGTCATTGCTCATCTTCTATGTATCTCTGGGCGGCAATGCAACATCTGTTTTTCTTCCATCCACCAAATGAGGTATTTGGAGGATTGTGGCGGACGGACAAACTGCAGGCTAGTTTAACTTGGATTTGCTGTCTCCACCCGTTTCCATCAGGGGTAGTGAGAAGCTAGGACGCAGTGCATGCTGGTATATTGTAGGCACTGTTGGTAAAGCTCTGTGAGCAATATAACTCTGATGTTTCCATAAGTATAGGAATATGTTGCTTCAGTTGACTACATTGCACATTGCCAAAGGCAAAATTCTCCTTTAAGTCCCCTGTGAACTTGTTAAAGGTTCCTATGTCAGTCCGTTAATACAGTTTTGTGACTTGATAGTTTGTAATGATCACTGCCGCATTCTTTGTTTCTGCCCTATGTTTTGTTTCCTAAGCACCCAGATAAACTCCAGTGTCTCTTCAGCTATGAATTTTACAAAACCATCTGCAGCAACCACGTTTGGTGGTTGAGATAATCCATGTTGACGTGCCAAGTTCCTGCTAAAGCGTTTTAACAGTTAACGGCAGTGGCACTTTGGCATGTGCTAATTGGTACTCTGTCATATTTTGCCAAGGGAAAGTACAGCAGCTGACCAATTAGCACCAGCTTATCACCCTCTTGATCCTTTTATCACCCCCAAGAAAGTGTATCATATCACTCCAGTTCTCAGATCTTTACACTGGCTCCCTGTCTGTCAAAGAAACACTACTGGTTTATAAAGCATTGAATGGTTAATGGCCAAAATGCATTTCTGGTCTTCTTCATCCAGACGTCTCAGTTATCTGGGACAGGTCTGCTTTCTGAACCCAGAATCAGAACTAAATGTGGAGAAGCAGTCTTTTTTATGCACCACAAGTATGGAACAAACTCCCAGAAAGCTGTAGGTCTGCTATATAAGTCCTTAAAACATATACGGTAGGTGCACTGCCTTTACTGAGTTTTTCTTTTCCCCAACCATATCTTCTGCACTGTAGTTATATTAACTTATGTTTCTGTTTTAATTGTATTGAAATGTGTTTCTTAATGCTCCTCTGTGTGTTAATGCTTAAGCATTTTGAATTGCCTTGTTGAAATGCGTGAGCCTACAATAAATAAATAAAAATAAGGTCTGCACACTGGATAATGCTCCAAAGCTTAAAAGTTTTATTTTGGTTCTTTTTACATCATTATTAGACGTGACGTTTCGAGCCGGCTCTTCATCAGACGTCTGATGAAGAGCCAATAGGTTCTTCATAAACCTCAAGGCTTATCTTTTAGGGCAATATATTTAGGGAGGTTATGTTAAGGAGATTTACTAATATGATCCTTTTTTTTTACATTGTAGGCACAAGAGACTTGGATGTACAAGTGGACCTACTGAATCCTCAGGATGCAGATAACATCTTCATAAAGATCGCTGACCTGGGAAATGCCTGCTGGGTGGTGAGTGACCATTTAGTAACTGAGCTCTGAGTAATGAAACTACAATTTAATTAGTTTACTACCAAAAGGACAGATCCTCTATTTGAAAAAAGCATGACAAATCAAACTATAATTGGCCAGCATATATTTTTTATATGTGCTTTCTTTTCAGTTAATTATTGATGACTACTATTATAGTCTAAAGGAACAGTATTTATGATGCAATATATATTGACACTTTATATACTTTTTACAAAAATTCAACTTTCTGTCTATATCGGCTGTTCATGGTGTTCCTACAACTCGGATGATGCCTTTCACAGGCAAGCACCAACCTGGCACGCCACTGCAATTGCATCAATTCATAATAATATTCTTTGAAGTCACAATCGCTATTTTGCCTAAACACAGCAAACAATTACAATGTCACGGCCACCATGGGCAGCAGCTAAAAAACAGGAATAATGTGTTGTAGTTTTCACATTCACAGATTTTACTCCAGTGACATCAATAGGGTAAACCTTCAGCACATCGGCATCAGCACAATTACAGGTTATCATGATTAAATAATACATTAAAACATACTGACAAAAAAAAAATCACTCACACACGCCACTGGCTTTAGCTGACTTTATAGCTTTGCACTGTTACCATTATTGCAGCACCTGGGCCGATCCACTGCCAGGTTACCAGTCCGCCCATGGCACCATTGTATGGTTCTCTGCATGGGCAAGCTGTAGCCCCATCCAAAATATGTTTTATAATATATTTCTACTTTGTCATTCCAACACGCTTGGGATGATTGAATGCCTTGAAAAGTGAATTTAAGATATTCTAACCCTACAATGCCTTAAGAGAACCGCACTTCTAGCCTTAAATGTTCTTACAGCATCTGAATTTGTTTCAGTATGTGAATTACTACATTTTCCATAAGCACTTTTGACAGATCCCATCACTTAACGTGTCTGTCAGCTGCAGTGTGTTATGGACCATTGAGACTATTGTCACTGAGAAAATTTGAACATCTACTTAATGCTATATTTTTCGGAAATGTCTTGGTCACTGAGTGCAGGTAAAAATTGGAGAATAAAAGAAAAAACATACCATGAAAGGTAGGGTAAGTGATATTTATTTTGTTAAAATAAGTGCTCTTTATTCTGATAGTACTCATTGCCATAGAGTGTTTGTTCAGTAACATGAGTCTCCATGTCTCTCCAGCTCTTTGTTAAATAGAGAATGCATTTCCAGGTTGGGATACCAATTGTAACCAATCAGGATAGAGAACTCACACAGGATACAGATTAAACAAGTGAAATTGGAAGTGAAGACACAAAAAAATTGAGTAGACAAAATTGTAGCTGGAACACTATACATTTAAAGCTGATAAATGGGTACTCCTGATTGGCTGAAATTGGCAACCCACGTGAAAATGTATTTTCTGTTCTAAAGAACTGGAGAGACAGGGAGACCCCTGTTACTGAACGAACACTAGCAATGACTACTGTCAGAATATAATGATATAACCTTTTAACAAACAAAAAAAACACTTAGACTACCTTTAATCTTCCTTTCTGGTTTTCACTGAAATATTTAAATTCAAATTTACATGAAAGCTCAGCAATTCTATTTTTCCTATGAAACCCCATTCTGGTTTCACTAGGAATATCCCGAATCCATGATGAGATCACCATGAGAGAGTTTTGCTAGCTGAATGTTGACTGACATTGGTCACTACATCTCCAGCTACTCTTTTTTCCTTTTATCATACACTCTGCCTTCATTTATATTACTCCCCAGGGCGAGGGGAGTAATATATAGACAGAAAAGGTAATAACTGATATCAGACCTAGATCTGATAACAATTATCAGCCCTAGCTCTGGTATGGCAGTACTGTGGAGGAGCATTTCAAGCATGCCACATTGAAAACACAATTTTCTCATTTCTCACAAATAAATATATGAATCTGTAAAAAATAAATACTTGATCAACATAAAATAAACAAACTTGGGCATTCATTGTTGCCCAGGCGAATATCTATATAAACGTTGTATATGTTTTGGCGTAAAATACCCCTTTAAAGGAGTAGTTCACCCAAAAAATGACTCATTTTCTATCAATTGCACACCCCATGAAGCCTTGAATCCATGGATTTATTTGTGTTTTTGTCACATTCCTAAGCTAATAATTTGATTCCCGTCTCCTACCGGCTAATGTATCCGGTAGGAGACACAAAGTAGATTCTTTGTGTCTCCTACCGGAAATACACCCGGGCATCAAATTATTGGCTTAGGAATGTGACAAAAACAAAATAAATCTATGTATTCAAGGCTTCATGGGGTGTGCAATTGTGAACTCCTCCTTTAAGTCATTTGCTTGATACATGCATGAAGATAAATTCACTGCCCCTAGCTTTTGCTATTTTAATTTCCCACTTTGGGATTTGTTGTGGATGTTTTTGATGCTGTTATGAAGCAGTGGTTGCTGTTCTCCCATTAGCACAAGCATTTTACTGAAGACATCCAGACTTGTCAGTACCGCTCTGTGGAGGTCCTTATTGGCGCTGACTATGGCACACCTGCTGACATCTGGAGCACTGCCTGCATGGTAAGGAGGAGCGTGCTGTTCACCTACTAGTTCATTGACAAATGGACATATGCATTTGTGGCACTGGGGTAAAGTTCCTGCCCACTACTGCTGAGACTAGGTTAGGAGACGGGTTAGAATTCTCTGGCTTGGCCGAGCGTCCATACGAATACCTTTGACGATCTCTCTCGCTGCATTACCTACTCCTACAGGTTGGTCTGGGTACCTGTTCAGTGGGGAGCTGAACTTGGAAGAATAGCGTGTTCCTTTGCATGAGTTAGGTCTTCCCAGTGAACCTCCTCACTGTCACTTGAATCTCGTATATCGAAGTTGATGTGCTTGTCTACACCTTCCCTAAGATCACCTGTAGGGGTCAGCAGCGACTAGGGACTACAGTACGGGATCTGGGAATTGACAGTGACTAAATTGGAAGAAAAAGGGGGAAAAGATAATAAAGGAATAAAACGTTTTTAATGACTTGTGTTTGTATTCTGCAGTGTGAAGATACATTACTACAATTTGTGTTTTGGTTTCATTTATTTAGGCTTTTGAGCTAGCCACAGGGGAGTATCTATTTGACCCCCAATCAGGGGACAACTTCTCCAGAGAGGAAGGTTTGTCAATGATGTTTCCTACCTTTCTGCTTTTGTGTTCTCCTCCCTCTCTGACTGAACTAAATGCACTTAACACACATATCTCTGATCTGTGTCTCACCAGATCACATTGCCCACATTATTGAGCTGCTGGGACACCTTCCAACCCAGTTTGCACTCTCAGGAAGAAATTCCAAATTATATTTCAACCGTAAAGGTAAGGTCATTTCTTCAAAATGACACAATAATGTGTGTGTGTGGGGGGGGGGGGGGTAGCAGCTCTTTAATAGCTCTGAACAATTTTAATTCATGAATCAGTTTACCTAAAGTTTGATAGCATTAGCTTATCATACTGTATCTGCTTATGACTTTCTTCAGGAGAATTGCGGCACATCGCAAAGCTAAAGCCATGGAGTTTGTGTGAGATTCTGCTGGATAAGTACGAGTGGCCACGCGAACAGGCTGCCCAGTTTAGCTCTTTCCTCCAGACAATGCTGGAGCTACTCCCAGGGAAGCGAGCCACAGCGGCCCAGTGCCTGAAGCATCCCTGGATCACATCCTAGACAGACAAGACTCTCTTGAGCTGCTTAATAAGTGCTCACTTGACCATGTCGCAGCTGCCAAAAGTGGACATGGGCATGTCTGCATGGTAAAATCCTCTGTGCTCATTTAGCAACTTTTAGTTAAGACAGAGGATTTTACTGTGTGGCTTGATGTTGGACTTGAGATTAATTCAGATGGTGACTTTGTGTACATAGTGCTTTTTTGAAGACACGTAAGATTATGTTAGGCTCTATGCACAGCAGCCATATTGGACAGAAATTGGGCCCCTTCCTTGCTTCCTTCACAGGTGTTACCAATGACACTAATGAAGGCTCTGTTCCATTTAGTGTAGCACAGTGGTTCTCAAACTTTTTAATTTCAAGGACCCCCATAACTCTGAGAGTGTACAAATGGAACCAAATGGACCCTCCCGGGTCCATTTGGTTCCATTTGTACACTCTCAGAGTTACACCCTCTCAAGGAACCATGAGGGTCTCTGGACCACACTTTTAGACCCACTAGTATTTCTAGTGAGCCAACATGCACGATATCAGCACCCTGACTCCGTTTGACAAGAATGGAACGGAGCCTTCATTAGTATCATTGGTAACACCTGTGAAGGAAATAAAAAGAGGCCCAATTTCTCTCCAAAATGGCTGCTGTGCATAGAGCCGAAGTACGCCAATGACCAAAAACAAAGGTAAACATTATTGGAACACGTCCATTGATATTGTCACAAATAATTGTTTCTTGAATCTCAATAAATCAACATGTGATTTCTTTTTTCAGTGCTTTTATCCTTTAACATTTCTGGAAAAGGTAGAGACCAGGGCTTGAGAAGGTTGAGGCATTGTACCTCTACATTTTGTCTAGAAATCAAAGATTTGATTAAAAGGGGGTTATTAACATCATGATCTATTCACAATGCAAGGTAACTGTTATCCATGACAGTAATCTGATTTCAGATGCCTTTTAGAAACAAAACTAATTTGAAAATGAACAGTGTTGGAGATGATGATATGAACAAAATTGTGATGACAGTCAGCAACAGTAACATTGCACAAAAATTGCAGTACATGGCCTCAGGTCAGTTAAGTTGAATAACCCAGGAAAAACAAAATGGCAAAAAGCACCAAAAACCAGTTGGTCTAGGCAAACATCTAAAATGTACTCCCGCCTACTTTGCAGCCCCATGTGATTTAACTTAACTGTGTGTGTGTGTGTGAGAGAGAGAGAGAGATTTTGTGTCTTTTGACGGTGTGTATCTTGATCACTTGTTACACCAGTCAGATCTGGTTTGTTACGCATTCCTTCCATTCTCACATTAAACCAGCAGTGCAGACAGACAGAGAGAGAGGGGGAGGGATGAAGGAGGAGTCAGTGCCATGCAAATAGGAGCATATGTTGGTGTGTTAGGAACTCAGTGCCTGACTGCCTGTTTTGGGGAAACGGCTACCAGCAACAAGCGGAGGGTGTGAACAGGACAGACAGCCACCTCCCTATACATGTAAGCCCTGTTTAATAATTCTGTGAAAACGTTTCATAACATATCCTTTGTGCAAAGAATCCAAAGTGCAAATCTGGTTATAACTAAAAGTATTGACAACATGGTCTCATGTTGGGAATAGGCTAAAGGCTTTTCCCTTTAACTTCTCTTTCTGTTCAGTTTCACAAAAGTGGTTCTGTGAAATTTCACAAATGATTCTTGTATTTATTTTCTTCACGAGCGAGTGTGTTAGCTTTTGCATTCCTTCACTTTTCCCCACAGTTATACATGAAACCTCCCTTTGGGTGTTTTGTTTGACCATGCATGCTCTTTTCTTTCACCCTACTTTTTTATTTGTTTGATTGTCTTTCTACTGTGGTAAGTAGTAAGCCTTGCCGAGCCATGTGGCCCATAGGGCAGGAGCCTGTCTGTTGTTTCTGTAGCGTTAAGCAGCTTGATGTACAAGTACACCCCCTGGACATGACGCTAGTATGTCCACAGGGACTTACCCCAATCCGACCGTTGATGCTGAGTGCCAAGCAGGGAAGCATTGGGTCCCATTTTTATAATCTTTGGTATGACCTGACCAGGGAATCAAACCGCGGACCTCCCAGCCGTCTCAGGGCGGACACTCAAACCACAAGGCCACTGAGCTGGTGGTGATGCAGTCTAAATTCAGATGCACATCATGTGACATTGAGTTAGCGATCATGCAAACTTCTAATTCTATTAAATGTTAGTCTCTGTTATTTCATGTTCCCCTTGGTCATGAAGAAAGTATGAGGCATGATGTTGGGAATAACGATACTTCTCTTTATTGTATTGTCTATGTACACAAGGTCATTGAAATCCCTCCTAGTTACACTTACACATACAGTAACTATGTGTGAGGAGAGAGTTCAGAGCGTAGTGTCGGTTGCATTTCAGTGCCCCTGGAGCATTTTGGGGGTTCAGTGTCTTGCTCAAGGGCATGGTGGGTACAGTAGATGCAACTTTTCAGCCACCAGCTCACAACTGGAATACACAACTGGAATGTCAGTGCTGGGGATTGAACCAGTGACCTTTCGGTTACATGGCCAGCCTCTTTACCTCTAGGCCATCCTGCATCCCCCTTTCTTTATGACGAAGGGTTAAAAGAACGCAGTTATGGAAGTTGTAAATATGACTCTTTAGTTAAATAACCACAGTTCTGTTAAGCAGCTTAATTTTAACAAACTTCATAAAGAATGTGGTCTTGGCAACAAGTTATGTCTCACATTTCCTGTAGAGACTAAAGTATTGCCCACTGGCTTTTACCTCACAGCTCTTAAAGGGCAAGACCACTTTGGTAGAGGTTTGGGTTGCGTAGTTACCTTGCCATGATGTAACTCCAAAGGTGGACAAGAATTCAAAAATAATTGCTCCATTGATTAGAAATTGATAATTCTAAATATACTCCTCATTGACTTACATTGTATGGTGAAATGGCTCTCAAAGTCACTCTTTTAGCACATAAACGAACACAAACAAAGCTGATTCAAACAATATAGAACATCACCTGTACCAAAGTGGTCTTGCCCTTTAACCCTCAGGCATTTGCCACACAACTCAAAGTCCAACTAAAGAGGCATTATTACCTCAGAGGATCCCTCAGAAAACCATTCCTTGTTTATTCCTCTTTTCTTCCTCACTTTTCCCTTTTGTTGCCCCCTCCCTCCTCTCAAACCATGCATGCTAAATTCTAAAAATGGCATACAGTCTATTTGGGGCACAGTTAATAGAAATCTACTGATAACAATCTGCTGTTTGTCTAAACATTTTTGTATTTCTTGCTGACAAATGGCATTCTGTTTTGGTTGATATGATGTGATATTGATGAGTTGGCGGTTGGGGTGTGTGTGTGTGGTTTGGCAGTGGCAGATGAATGATAATGACCAGGAGAGCACTATGAGTGTCATGCTGCATAGTAAACACCCATCTCATTATCTCTGCACAAAAGGAGCAATGAAGGTAGCGATGAGAGCTGTTTTCTCTTTATGTAGATTCCCTTGTCACTGTTCCTATTTCCTGCATTGATGCATCTTGGAAGAAAATGACAGCGTATACCTGTATGTTCATGTCATAATGAATGTTTGTTGTTTACTCTGTCCTGTATGCCCTAGGTCGGATGTGGCTGACTCTTATAGCTGTACTGGAGGGGCGTTCTTGGAAGAAAATGACAGCGTATACCTGTATGTTCATCTTATAATGAATGTTGGTTGTTTACTCTGTCCTGTACGCTCTAGGATGTGGCTGACTCTTCTTTATAGCTGTACTGGAGGGGCGGTCGTGCTGTATGCGCTCTACCGCTGGGTGATTCCCACCGCTGTACAGCATCATGCAGGATTAGCACTCTGGTGGCACGATGGCATCGTGGAACGACTGCTGAATGACACAATAATGTGTGTGTGTGGGGGGGGGGGGGGGTAGCAGCTCTTTAATAGCTCTGAACAATTTTAATTCATGAATCAGTTTACCTAAAGTTTGATAGCATTAGCTTATCATACTGTATCTGCTTATGACTTTCTTCAGGAGAATTGCGGCACATCGCAAAGCTAAAGCCATGGAGTTTGTGTGAGATTCTGCTGGATAAGTACGAGTGGCCACGCGAACAGGCTGCCCAGTTTAGCTCTTTCCTCCAGACAATGCTGGAGCTACTCCCAGGGAAGCGAGCCACAGCGGCCCAGTGCCTGAAGCATCCCTGGATCACATCCTAGACAGACAAGACTCTCTTGAGCTGCTTAATAAGTGCTCACTTGACCATGTCGCAGCTGCCAAAAGTGGACATGGGCATGTCTGCATGGTAAAATCCTCTGTGCTCATTTAGCAACTTTTAGTTAAGACAGAGGATTTTACTGTGTGGCTTGATGTTGGACTTGAGATTAATTCAGATGGTGACTTTGTGTACATAGTGCTTTTTTGAAGACACGTAAGATTATGTTAGGCTCTATGCACAGCAGCCATATTGGACAGAAATTGGGCCCCTTCCTTGCTTCCTTCACAGGTGTTACCAATGACACTAATGAAGGCTCTGTTCCATTTAGTGTAGCACAGTGGTTCTCAAACTTTTTAATTTCAAGGACCCCCATAACTCTGAGAGTGTACAAATGGAACCAAATGGACCCTCCCGGGTCCATTTGGTTCCATTTGTACACTCTCAGAGTTACACCCTCTCAAGGAACCATGAGGGTCTCTGGACCACACTTTTAGACCCACTAGTATTTCTAGTGAGCCAACATGCACGATATCAGCACCCTGACTCCGTTTGACAAGAATGGAACGGAGCCTTCATTAGTATCATTGGTAACACCTGTGGAAACACACAACTCAAAGTCCAACTAAAGAGGCATTATTACCTCAGAGGATCCCTCAGAAAACCATTCCTTGTTTATTCCTCTTTTCTTCCTCACTTTTCCCTTTTGTTGCCCCCTCCCTCCTCTCAAACCATGCATGCTAAATTCTAAAAATGGCATACAGTCTATTTGGGGCACAGTTAATAGAAATCTACTGATAACAATCTGCTGTTTGTCTAAACATTTTTGTATTTCTTGCTGACAAATGGCATTCTGTTTTGGTTGATATGATGTGATATTGATGAGTTGGCGGTTGGGGTGTGTGTGTGTGGTTTGGCAGTGGCAGATGAATGATAATGACCAGGAGAGCACTATGAGTGTCATGCTGCATAGTAAACACCCATCTCATTATCTCTGCACAAAAGGAGCAATGAAGGTAGCGATGAGAGCTGTTTTCTCTTTATGTAGATTCCCTTGTCACTGTTCCTATTTCCTGCATTGATGCATCTTGGAAGAAAATGACAGCGTATACCTGTATGTTCATGTCATAATGAATGTTTGTTGTTTACTCTGTCCTGTATGCCCTAGGTCGGATGTGGCTGACTCTTATAGCTGTACTGGAGGGGCGTTCTTGGAAGAAAATGACAGCGTATACCTGTATGTTCATCTTATAATGAATGTTGGTTGTTTACTCTGTCCTGTACGCTCTAGGATGTGGCTGACTCTTCTTTATAGCTGTACTGGAGGGGCGGTCGTGCTGTATGCGCTCTACCGCTGGGTGATTCCCACCGCTGTACAGCATCATGCAGGATTAGCACTCTGGTGGCACGATGGCATCGTGGAACGACTGCTGGACACAGTGACCCGAACGACACGTCCACAGGTGGGCTTTGAAAATACTTAAAAAGAAAATACAATTCAAGAAGCGCACACCTCAAAGTGTGAGGTTCAGACAAACACTATAGGAAAGCACCAATGGCTATTATGCAAAAAGAAGTGAGTCGTATTTTCGATCATGGAAAGAGCAGTTGATGAAACGCAGCAAGTACGTTTTACTGTACAACTCCCACTACCTTCCTAGTGTAGATTAAAGTTCCTATTAAATCATGTTATTTATTGGCTTGTTTGGGCTTAGCCAGACTTCAAAAACTACTAGGGCTGAACATTCAGTAACATAAAATAAAATCTTCAGTGTTCATTTAGCTGTGAGAGTGCATAACATACATGTAACATTTGGGTCTATTTTTACAATGAGAATGAATGTAACACTGAGGATTTACTGTGTATACCCTTTGTTGTTCATATAGTATGTAACACGAGACATAAAAATATTGTTGAGCATGCTGGTGGGCCTTAACAGAAGCAAACGTGACATAGTAAACTGCAGATAGTGTTTCACCAATGTAGTAATATGCGTCCATACTGTACACATGGAACAAGCTTAAATGGAGCAGTGGCTGCAGACTGTAAATCACACCGTTTTAAAAGGATGTTGGGCAATATGCCGCTATATTACTTAAAGGTGATATCACAATATTTATGGTCCAGTGATATCACAATATTTATGGGCCAGTGATATCACAATATTTATGGACCATTGATATCACTATTGATGGACCAATTGTCAACATTGATGTCTAATTTTCTGTCAAATTCCTTACACAGTGCAATAGTATGCCTATAATACTTTATACAATATGTGTTATTATTATTTTATGCCAGTAGCACTAATGACAGTGACTATTTTTTTTAAATACTTTTTAAAATCACTTACATTAAAGGTAGATCAACAGTTAAGGGGCACCTTCAGATATTTAAATACTAGTCCATATCTAGACAAAATTATTAATTAGCTTACTCTGTTCTCCATAATTGCTATGTTCTCCATAATTGCTAGTTGTATAATGTACTTGGGCCTATAAATGTACATTGTAAATGTCTAGCATTCAAAACTAGGTGTATTTGGAATGCTCTGGAAGCCTTTCTACTGTTGAATGTGAAATTAAATGTATATTGATTATATAAGTATCTTTGTTTAAAGGGAGCTTGGTTGAGTTTACCATGGTGGACTTATTCCACTCCTGATCACATGAATGTTGGGGGTGGGGCAGATTGAGCTGTTCAAACACTACTAGGTGTATTTGCAATGCTCTGGAAGCCTTTCTACTGTTAAATGTATATTGAATATATAAGTATATTTGTATTTGTTTAGCATGGTGGACTTACTCCTGACTCACTCCTGATCACAAAATGTTTTATGAATGTTGGGGGTGGGGCAGATAAAGCTGTTCAAACACTGCTTTCCAAAATGTATATAACATTTATTGTTTATGAGAATGCCAAATTATAACATAAATACTGTTTTGATGCTAAAGTAAAACATATTTAGCATTTTGACATTGATGTGCTGGTGTCTCTACTGCTGACCTCTTAAGTTAGTATCCTGACTGTTTTAAAATCTTTATAGAAATGTACACACATAGAGAACTGTGCAGAAGATTTTCCTTTACTTTGTTGAAAGACAATATTTTCTTCATCTTGAAATTAAACATTTTGTGTAGTTAATTATAATCCAGAATTTGATTTACTAAGTCATTTTATATGTGTTCCTTGTTGGGGTATATTAAGAGACATTTTAGAGAACTGCGTAATTTGATTTTGACATTTTGAAAGAAGAATGCTGCCATGGATGCTTCAAATTAGCTCTGTAAGCTGTCACAAGACCAGTTCAGAGGAAACCAGATGAAAAACATGTAATTTACATTAGGTGAACACTTTCATTATTGTGAGTGCAGATGTTTTTTTAATATGGGTAGCTCAAATGGAAATCCACCCAGCAGTTGTGTCTCATTTCCTCTTTTCGGCTTTGTTTCTGTATCCTTTATTTTTAGCCCTGCTAGTCGCGAGCCTATTGTATGTCAGTCGGTTAGTCCCTAAATCCAACACTTTGGTCCCAAACAACGTTTCTTGAAAACTACTGGCGGGATTCCCATGAAATCTTCTGTGCAGCGTCATGAACCTCAGAGGATAAACTCTACTGATTTTGGTGACACGGTGGCCTTTGCTTTAGTGCCAACATCAGGCCAAATCTCAAAATGGGTAGAATGCTAATGAAACTTAATGCGCTCAGCAGGGATGAACCCTACTAATTCCACCAAACCTTCCACTTGCACAGATAGAGAGAAGATATCTCGGATTCTTAGAGGTGGATTGCCATGAAACTTGCTGAGTGCATCCAAGCTTCCTGAAGGAACTATTTGCATGATCCCCTGACCTTTCTTCTTGTGTGCCCCTCAGGCCAAATCAACTTTCAAGTTTGCACACAAGATATTGCATATTTTAATGGGCTCACTGGATAAAACCTATTGATTTTGGTGGCCTTATGGCTTTTTTTCTAGCACCACCTCTTTTGGAGACCTATCTTCTGCCAGGTGCAAAGCAGCACTGGGTGCAGCGCAACTGTCATTGCTAATTTCCACTGACGTCCGACGCAGATGTCGTTTTCAGGCCCAATGCCCACGTTGTCTAATTAGGCGACCGGACCAGGTCTATCCTAAATCCGTCATTTAATTAACAGTACACTATGATGAAGGCGCAGCGGCTTTTTAAAGGTAATGGGAGACACCCTCTAATTGGTTTAATTAATGTAACACCCAAAACACACCCATGAGTAATTCAGTCTACTGTAAATACAACCCCTTGCGCCGTGCACCGACCTTTAGCACCCAGATAAGTGAAGTCTATTTGTCTAACTAGCAAAATTGAAGGGGAATTCATTCGTGTTTGCGCCCTGTGCCGTAGATCATCTATTCTAAATAGTGCCCTTAGTCTTGTTTGTCTATATACACTGCAAATATCACTAATATTTGTTGCTGTTCACCATCTAATTTCTTGTATGTGCAAAACTACTAAAACTACTACTACTACTACTACTAGTAAAGAATTCTGGTTCATAGGTTAACTTATGTGATTTATTGTTCAGGTGGGGTAGGGCACAAACTATGGTGTAAAACACACTTTTTATGTATTCTTTCCACATGTGCTTCATTCAGAGGATCCTACATGCAGTACAGAAGAATGCCACTAGAGGTGACCCTCGGAGTGTAGTAAAAACCATTGACGATTACTGCAA
This sequence comes from Gymnoscopelus braueri, assembly GCF_963280865.1. Lineage (NCBI taxonomy): Eukaryota > Metazoa > Chordata > Actinopteri > Myctophiformes > Myctophidae > Gymnoscopelus > Gymnoscopelus braueri. The sequence continues at coordinate 17,786,356 of NC_137612.1, forward strand.
ACATACAGAATGGGCCATGAACGTGGGGGATGAGAAAGGTATTGATGTTTACTATTTGCCTCCCAAGTTTTTCTTTTTTTTCCTCAGTCATTTTCATGTTTTAATATCCTAACCCTTAACTGTTTTGTGTGTGTTTTTTGGCACAGGGTCCATTCTAGACTCTGTGGTGTGCGAGGTGGCTCCTAACACAGTGTTGGAACTGGGAACCTACTGTGGCTACTCGACAGTGCGTATAGCCAGCCTGCTTCCCCCTGATGCCAGGCTGTTGACTCTTGAATTTAACCCCAACTACGCTGCTGTTGCTCGTCAAGTCATTGCTTGGGCAGGGCTGGAGGAAAGGGTGAGAGCTGATTTGGCTTAGTTACTAAATCAATTGTGAATGAAGTAAAAGTAGGCTACTGCCTACAGCCTACTGTAATGCATTTGCAATGCAGAGAAAGGTCGGGAGTCAAATTACTTGGACTCAAGTCACAATATTTGAAACTATTTGAAATCAAGATACAGTAATTATTTGATACTTGATTTGGATTTAATGGCTTGTGACTTGATTTGGACTTTACTTTGATTACATGAAAATGTTCAGAACTTCTTGACAGGACAAAATTCTTGCATGCACAGCGCTGAAGAGTCCACATGTCTTTATATTCCATAGACTCTGGATTTGACTTTGAGATTTGTGCCTCAAGACTAGAGACTGACTTGTGACTCAAGCTAAGTTGACTTTATCATACCACTGCTGTAAAGTAAACCTACCAATTTGTTTACACTACAGGTCCATTTGATTGAAGGGGCATCTGGGGATTGGATCCCTAGGATGAAGGAACACTTTGGAGTTGATACGTTTGACTTGGTTTTCCTCGATCACTGGAAGGATCGCTACCTTCCTGACACAAAATTGCTGGAGGCAAGTCTAAAAGCTTATATTATATTGAACTCTTCACTCTTCATCCACATACATTTTGTGACACCTACTTTCCTTTACCTCAGGAGTCTGGTCTACTCAGGGTGGGTAGTGTGCTGTTGGCAGACAACGTCATTTGCCCAGGAACACCTGACTATCTGGAATACGTCCGAGGATCCCCACGCTATGAAAGCCACTACTTCAAATCTCACCTGGAGTACACCAAAGTAGAGGATGGCTTGGAGAAGTCTGTTTTCTTAGGGTAGCTAAAGAAATATTGTCACTCCTCAGTTTATGACAACTCATTGAAAGTGAACATTGCATTTTCTATCTGGTTATTAAACAGGGTAATATAGACCAATTTGTATGGGGAAATTCCCTTTTTTGCATTTTGTATAAAGCATAACCCGGACAGTAAAAACATTTCTTGAAAAAAATGAACCCACGTCACTTGTGTGTGCTTTATTTAGAAGGCAATTCACTTTATTAATAAATAAAATGACTTTCTGGAGCCAGAGGGAACTGTAACAACTGAATTTCACCCTATTGGCTCAATAAATTGCACAGAAATCTCATGATGTCATGTCACACTGGATGAACAAGAGCTGGTGAGATGCTGACAGAGGTGGAAATAGGGTCCACAGTGTTTTGGTGCGCTTGGAAAACAGGAATGAAAGCTTATTTTCTGTAAGAACCAGGATATGGAAGAAACTAAAGCGTAGATTTAAGCCCACTTGTTATCCGCCATAAAGGTCTTCTTGGGGCAAAAATGCCAAAAACAAATAGCTTAGTTGTGGGACTTATGTGTCATAGAAACTCTATGACATAAGTCCCACAACTAAGCTATTTGTTTATGATAGAATGCCAGATTATTAAAATATTTAACAAACATTATAGAAAACAAAATCAGCATTATGGCACACACAGTTCTTAACAGGATTTATCAATACAATAGCTTTGTAATGTGAATTCTGTTTTGTTCATTCTTTTGAGATTATCACTTACATGAATCCCATGATTTATGGCAAGAAAACAGTACTTAGTTAAATTGGTGAATATATTATTACATAATTGGTCTTTATATGTTTGTATAATTGACAATAATTTATATTTATACAATCACTACAATGTGTCTGGTGGTATCACTTCCGATTGAGGGAGCTGTGATGTGATTTCTACATTCATCCAGTGGGTGTCAGTAGCAGACGATTGCTCAACATTCTGACTGAAAACAAAGAAGCCTTTCCTTTATTTGCCTCAATTTCTATTTGATTTGAATAATTCATATTGATAAAGTAATAAATGTTGGTTTATTTTATCCACTTAATAAATTGTTTAAATTCTCTGATCCAGAGTTAGATGAACAGACAGGATTTTGCAGTGCATGTACACATTTCTGAATAATTTGCTGAGCCAAGAGTTAAAAAAAACATACCCTCACCAGAGACTGAAATCAATAACACATTTAAGTGGAAGTTTGTTGTTTGGTACTGAGACATTTCTGCTGCTCTGATAGTGTACAGTTTGTTCAGTTTGTGTGTGTTACGGTGTGAATCAAATCACTGCTTGTGTGTGTGTGTGTGTGTGTGTGTGTGTGTGTGTATATATATATATATATATATATATATATGTTGGGGGGGGGGGGCTGTGTTTGATTTCACTGTATGAGAAAAATATGGGCTAGTCCACCTAGAGCTTTCTTCACAGACAGCCACATGATAATCCCAATCTGTGGCCATTAGTGCACTGAGAGGGAGCGAGAGAGAGAGGTTCCACTAGATAGAAAGAGAGAGGGGGGAGTGTCAGAGAGAGAGAGAGAGAGAGTGAGGGAGTGAGGGGGGGGGGGGGCTTTTAAGGGATTTGGCAGCGATTTGTAGAATCTCACTGCTGCAATGTTGTGCTTTTCTTCCACTTGTCCGTGAATCTGCCATGATGCTATACCTCAGCATTTTAATTTCGTTTTTATGAATTAAACTTAACCAAACATGTTTTAATTACACTTGCATACTTTTTTAGATAATTTGACTTATTTTGGGAAAGCACATAGCCGCCCTGACATGACAGAGGATTTACTATTCCAAAGGAGAGGAAAGCATTGCCTCTAAATGTGTTCAACTATTGGACCGTGGAAAAAGGCCTGCATGGGAGCGAGTGCTCATCACATGGATGAAATCAGGACCAGTAAGTGTGGGATGGGACGGTAAGAACATTTGTTTTATCAATTATCTCTACCAGGAACCACTACAAAAATGTATTATCTTACACAGTATCCTGAGTTTTAATCTAACACGCACACATCCACACATACATGTATCATTTACTAATACTGCATGGAATTTACATGTATCATTTACTAATACTGCATGGAGTTTGACTAATTCGGTCTTTCCACACATTATTTAATCTCTGCAAAACCCACTATTAGACTGTAATGAGCTGGTGCTGTAACAACAAAAAAATTATTTCGCAAAGAGATTGTTACTCTTAATTATGTATTTGTAGCTGATATAAGTCCTTTTTTTAAATCAAGAAATGTGTCTCATCACTTGATGTCTGTTTTGAAATATTTATTCTCTGTCATCCTGCATGCTGTGTGAAATATTCCCTTTAGCCTCAGCTGGACAGCTCTATTTAATATTTAATATTTTTGTTTTATCTCATTTATCGTTTATTTCATGTTACATTTGCTGGTGCTTTCTGGTGCTCCAAAATGAATGCACTTCTGTCTAATAACTAATAATAAAGGGTATAAAATGTTTTACAAACTTTGTTCCCCAATATAGAAACAATCTTTAATAAGAAATCATATTAAAGAGTGCACTGGTGATTTTATGCACTCTGTCATCACATACTTTATTGATTCATGTATAATTAATAATTAATTATATTAATTAAACTGAATTAGCTAAATTATTAAAGCAGCACTATGTGACTTTCCTCTTCAACCCTGGATTTGAACCCGGTTTCCTGCTTAAGTGCTGAATCTTTTTTCACCATTGAGCTAATATTGAGCTGCTTGCTCGGGGGATAAATTGAATCTTGATCATCAGATTCACCGTCAAGATTCGTGTCAGATCCTGTGTCTAGGTGAGACATGACCTTTGACACGATCTAAATGTCTCAATAGAAGAGAAGGGGGACAAAATACAATCACCCCGGCCCGGACGGCTGGCATAGCGGTCCGGGCACCTAGGCTCAATGTAGCCTGACAGCGTGTCGCGGGTTCGAATCCCGATCCCGACGACCTTTGCTGCGTGGCACTCCCCATCTCTCTCTTTAAATGTTTTTTTTTTTTTTTTTTACTTGGGCAGGGCTGGAGGAAAGGGTAAGAGCTGATGTGTCTTAAATAGAAGTTATATTGTATTAACATATGATACGCTACTATACAGATTGGACAACATTACATTTAAGTGCTTTAAGTAAACAATTATTTCATGTACGATTATAATAACATGTATTTACATAATATTCTGCCACTATGTGATTGTCCCTAGGGGTCCAAGGTAAATGAGGGGGAAGCCTGGTGCCGTAACGCAGTTACCTCTGGTGAATATTGCCATGACAACCCTACAGACCCAGTTGCCCATGCCGTGCTGCCGGCATGGTGCACCGTTTCATTTGAAGACGTGGCTTTGGCTTCTGTGGATGCTGCTCCTGGGTCTGGGCACCTGCTCAGCGGCCAGTCAGGGCACCCAGCCTCACTCCATCAAGATCGAGGGAGACATCATAGTGGGCGGCCTGTTCCCCGTGCACTCTCGGGGGCCGGCCGGTGTGCCCTGTGGAGAGATCAAGAGGGAGAAGGGAGTTCACCGTATGGAGGCCATGCTGTATGCCCTGGACCAGATCAACAGTGACCCTGACCTGTTGCCCAATATTACTCTGGGGGCCCGCATCCTGGACACCTGCTCTAGAGATACCTATGCCCTGGAGCAGTCTCTCACCTTTGTCCAGGCCCTCATCCAGAAGGACAACTCTGATGTACGCTGCTCCAATGGAGAGCCCCCCATCATGAAACCGCCAGAGAGGGTGGTTGGGGTAATTGGGGCGTCTGGCAGCTCTGTGTCCATCATGGTGGCCAATGTCCTCCGACTGTTTGCGGTGAGAAACCTTTTACACACACGCACACGCAAGCATTCACACGCGCGTGTGTGCACACACACACACACACACACACACACACACACACACACACACACACACACACACACACACACACACACACACACACACACACACACACGCTTTTGTCATAGACATTTGTTTTGTATGTTTCAACAGTAACAGGTGTTCAAATCATCGCACATTTGTTTAGTAGCACTAGAATAGATAGATAGATATGGAAGCAATGATTCTACTTCAATCTATTAAGTGTATGTGGACCTTCAGTACATTTTCTTGGGAAAGCTACTACTCACTCAAATGAATGGATACTGGACAGCCACTCATACAGAGTCAACAAATAAGAATTTAGTGAATGGATTTTGCAGATTTGATTCATTGTGCACTTTTACCACCTGGTCACATAGAATAGAACCAGTCTTGTTCAAACATGTGGAAATTTGTTGTGCAAAAACAGAGAAACCCAAAACAGACCAAATACAATAAATCCACAAGCAAACACATGGACAACATTATAGGTGTTATGTACATACTGCAAGTCTAGCAAATGTTTTTATTTACAAAAATGCCCCCAAAACATCAGCTTTAAGGCTTTATAAATAGAACATTTCACATGAAGCTATCCTACAGGTACGGCAGGTATAAAATATACCAGATCTGTGTGCAAATATATGCATTAACAACGCTACATGCTCCACAAAATGTAAGAACAGAGTTGTGTTGTGTAGGGTTCAAGACCAGCGATCAAACTTGATCATCTCTGGTCACAATAAATCACCAGATATTAACCCATTCAATCCGGGAACGCATACTGTGTCATTTTAGCTATAAACCATTATTTTATGCTTTGGGCTATTCAAAAATAGCAGATATACAAGCTCATAGCGCGCGGCACCGTGCTACGAGCTTGTAGATCTGCTATTTATTTTTTCAAATCGTAATTCTTTTTCGCAAATCTTATATATTTTTTAAAGCGAACATTTTTAACTAAAATGTTTGCTTCTCGGGATTCTACAAATGTCTTCTAAATCTCAACAGTTTTTTTTTTTTACTTATACTGCTATAATATCAGTGGTTCTCAAACGTTTTTCACATTTTCACGATTGTTTTTCAAAAATTATAAATCTACAAGCTATGTGCCACGCTATGAGCTTGTATATCTGCTATTTTTGAATAGCCAAATAAATCTTAAAATGACACAGATCCTGGATTGAATGGGTTAAACAGCCTTGTGGTTTGATGATGACTTTGCTTGCAAGCTGCCCTGCTCTCCTATCCATTCACCTTTCTTAACCATATGAATCCTAGTATCCTTATTCTGTGCATGTCAGTATGCCCAGAATATTCGGCGAAAATAGGCAAACATTTGGTGACAATAGGCAATCTATAGCTCACAATGCATTGCGTAGCAATACGTTATGAGCTTGTAGATCGGCTATTTCCACAATTTGACTTACAACGACATGTATAGTGTAGGCTAAGTGGTTGATAATGATTCATATAGAAAAGTATGAACAATGAACTACACAACACAGTCCTGCTAACCTCCACTGTAGACAACCACATACAATAAATGCATAATATGCCTTATGTACCTTACCTTTAGATTTACACATAATGGACATTGTATGCAACTGCATATTTTGCATTTTGCAAGAAACAGCTTTGTATGGGTATATTTGTTAGACCGTTAGACAATGCTGTTTATTTAAACAAATAAGAGGAAAGGAAAGTACCTCTACAATTATTTAGCATAGAACAAAATATATACTGAAATCCTTTGTTTATTAACAGCAACACTTCAGTGACGTTGATGGATGTTGATACTGTTGATAATGGTTTCACAGTCCGTAACAACATCCATCATGTATTCAGTGTTCTGTTGGAGAGATGATTGACCTGTGATAATTGTTTGCGCGGCTCATTCAGTGATAGGACACTGAATCTGTGTAAATCTATCCCACATGATGTTATGTTATCAATAAATTAACGACATAGCCTAATAGTTGTGTATAATGTTTCTGGTTGGAAAAATGAATGGTCCAAAGTGGGTCGAACTGGTCATCCCCCTTTCCTACGTTCCAGGGCTGTAGTTGTTGCAATATTCTTTATGGTGTGGCTATTAGTTGAGAAGGAGGCAGCTTGCACATGGGGCAGATGTTAACTACAGAATTAGAGTTACCATCCTCCATTAAGCCCCTCTCAGCAGCTCAGGACACAGGGCTGAAAATAGAGCATCAGAGCAGAGGAATGACATCAGTTAGAGGATATCAGTAACTTGTAGGCTAGCTGGTGTGGAGCAGATTTATACTAAATGGTAGGGTCCCTGGGTCCATATGTGCTACTCTGGACTGTGGATGATTCTAGAATGGCGATTCCTCAGCCTCATATTGACTGTGTGCAGAGCATTTGCATCTGACTCCAACTTGAACTAGTTATGACTGACTTAGAGTTCATATCAACAAACATGACTAGCATAAAACTGTCAGCAACCGTACTTTTGGTGTGACAGGAGATTTGAAATAAATGTTCTAAATATCACCATTCACACTGCTGTTTGTCATTGTAGAGCAAACAGCAATATCTACACAGTACCATACTCAACTGTAGCTTTTTTAATCAGCCTTCGCTGAACACAAAATGTTGACCCATGTACTGTTACACAGCGTGTTTACCTCTGTGAAGAGCATTTCCGACAGTTTATTTGTGTCAGATAATGCACTTAAGGGAATCCACACCACTGTAATGCTTATTTTATTAATGCTTATGTAATTAGTAATGTTTTCCCAATTGACTCATTTATGAGATTTAAATATTTAAGTTTTACACAATGACTTGTGTGGAGATAGATGGATTTGAACAACTTAAGATTGGATTGAATTACTCTAAGAACCAGTTTGTAATTTAGTGCAATGTTGTCTTTAAGGTGGATCACTGCTACTAGAGAGCACAAGCTCAATTTACTGCAGCCACACCTTCAAAATGATCAGTCTACTGATACGACATTATTGGATTATAACTTGGAGAATTTGGAAACATAATCTTTTGAAAAATGTGCAGCTTCGATTGTATTCAACTGCACAGCGTGCATAGGCACAGTATATATTTTCTACAAGCTTTCATAAAGAATTAGACATTTTATTCTCTCCCAATGCAATACTCAGATATTTATTTATTACTGTATGCAGTAAAAAAAAGAGCAAGCATCACATGCTTTGATGGCTTTGTTCATCTTGTGCCAGGAAACTGTGCATGGCCCCTGCTGCTATATTCATCTATATTCATTCACTTTCTTTAGTCCATATTTAATGGATTGGAACCCCAAAACACTGGGGTCTTTAATTATATGATTCTGGCATGACGGATTAAAGCGACACTATGTAACTTTTTTTTAATGAATAAAATGTTATTTTGTCCAATCTGTATGGTAGAGTATGTTAATACAATATAACTTAAACAATTCGGGTGGTTGTATTTTGTCTCCCTGTGTCTATTGAGAGACATTTAGATTGTGTCAAAGGTCATGTCTCACCTAGACACAGGATCTGACACGAATTTTGACCTGATGGTAAAGATTCAATTTATCCCCTGAGCAAGCAGGCAGGCTCAATGGTAAAAATGTCAGAACCGTGTTCAAATCCGGGGTAGAAGAGGAAAGTTACATAGTAAGTGCAGCTTGAACTATGTCGTGATAAGTTTACTATCAAATATTCAAAACTATTTAGTGTCACTTGCAACACCAAACCCATGGATTCAAACTCCCTCCCTTAAAAGTGAACCATCAACCATCAACACTCCCCTGAAAGTGTTTTTTTTAGTTTATGCCCTTTGTTTGGCATTGTTTGATATAAGGAGATAACTGAAGAATTAAAAAAGAAAACTGCATGACATAATGCTTGCGCCACCATATTTGACAGTAGGGCAGTGTTTCCCGGAACAATTTTTGTGGGTTGCGAGTAAATATATATATTTATTCCTATATAAAATAAATAATTATTTCAAAAGATTATTTTTTTTCCAAAATAAAACATATTCAAAATAATTAAAGAATATTATCTTTTAATAAAATTATTTTTTTCCTTTTTAATAAAGAAATGTCCCTTAAAAAAAACCTATATGAAATAGTGAAAATAGCAGATCTACAAACTCACAGTGCAATGCAGTGCTTGTAGATATGATATTTTTATAATTATTTTAAATAGGGCTTAAATTATTAATTTATTCTTAATTGGTAAGATTGTATAGGCAAAGGAGGCTTGTGTCGCCGATATAATTTTGGCTCGTTGATTTCTGAACATAAATGAGAAAAGCTGCTTTCTGTAGGATTAATTTTGGGAGGATGAGTTGTCTTGTCACTATTTCGTCTGCATACATTTGAATGGTGTGATGACGCCGCTTGACATACTGTAGATGACGTCATTACACTTTAAATGTATGTGGGTTTCACAAAGAGGGAGGGCCATCTGACATGGACTTTCCTCGCTACTAGAACATCGTAATGGTTCATAATGTGTAGGCCGGCCTGGATATTTGAGCTCGACAGGACAGGGTTGACGCAGAGAGGCAAAATTAAGCTGCACGTGGCCATCAGAATTAAATATATTGTATGGCTTACAGCTGAGAAATGCTAACCTTTCTCTAGTCTCCTGATCTCTGTTTCTCTCCCACTGTGCTTAACGTAATTTGACTAAAAACCCCATAATCCTTCCAGATAATCTGCGAAATGGTTCTCTCGCTCCTCTCTCCTTCTCCCCTTCTCCCACAACCCCTTGTGTCTACCTTTCTCTCCTCGTCTCACCAGAGGACCCACCGTTAAGCCACGAGTCCTGGCATTAACAGGGTCAGGGTTGAGCCTGTCGACATAAACTGTGTCATTAAGGAAGTAACGCACCACTAAATTAATCTTCTCATCCATTTTTTTAAACAAATGCTTTTACGGCAGTGGCCTGTACCATCTGTATTTCACTATGATGTTGCATCCTCAGTACAAACCAGCTCGGGTGAGATCACGCTGCAAAGTTGCCTCAATCCTGTGTGGATTATACAGAACAGTGGTCATGCAAGAGATGAGCATTCCCTCATGATAGTGCAGTTTTTTTAAAATATATTAATGTCTGGCAACTTGAAAGGTATTAAAAGGTATTATGTGGGAGCATTATGTTCACACACTTGTTTCTTTGTCTAGACAATGCAATGAATAAATGAAGCCTGGTGCTGCATGTTTAATGTAACCACCTGGATTCAAACCCATCTCCTAGCTCCCACTCATCCAAAGACCAATCTCCCCTACTCTGCTACCAGTGTTGATTTTGACAGCAAATTTTGATTTATTTTCAGTCACAGTCTTTTGAATAAAATTCCATTTAATTTTAGTCATGTTTTAGACATCTGAAAAGTTTTAGTTTTTGTCTAGTTTTAGTCGACTAAATCTACAGTTGATTTTGTCAACTAAAATGTATTTTGGCGGGCCTTGATGGCGTCGTAATGCCTGAGTTTACACTTGGTTGCATGCTGAAAATAGCCGATCTACAGTACAAGCGACACGTTGTGAGCTTGTAGATCTGCTATTTTCAGAGCGCAACACCCTAGCGCAACCAAACATAAAATGACTTGTCTTAGTTCTACTGGATATCTTCTACACTAGTCCCTCCCTGACATTTTAGTCTAGTTTTTATTTGTTTATTTTACAAAATTGTCAATATATTTAGTCTTAGTTTCAGTCATCATAGCTTAGCTTTTATTTCATTTTCATCAGTGAAAAAAGGTAGTGAACGAATATTTTTTGTCAGAGTTTTAGTCGACAAAATCAACACTGTCTGCTACACTGGCACCCGGAACCCACCCACATGCTTCAATGCGTGTCCTTGTTGTTGATGTTCTCTTATGTTGTATTCCATTATTGACCTCATAATCACCCATTGACAGATTTTCCACTTGACTTGAGCCTCTTGTCACCAGTGGCCCACCTCTGTCTGCCTCTGTAGATCCCCCAAATCAGCTATGCTTCCACGGCTCCAGAGCTGAGTGACAAAAGCCGCTATGAGTTCTTCACCAGGGTAGTGCCTCCTGACTCCTACCAGGCCCAAGCCATGTATGACATCGTCAAGGCCATGGACTGGAACTATGTTTCCACCATAGCTTCTGAGGGTAACTATGGAGAGAGTGGTGTTGATGCCTTCCAGCAGATATCCAGAGAAGCAGGTAGGTCTCTCACTATGAAACAAGTTTACTTCTGAATATTTGTGAATATGACATTCCCTCAGTTATGATGCAGATGTAAGAATTTGAGTGATGACTGGTTTCCTATGTGTGCTCCACAGGAGGGCTGTGTATAGCACAGTCCATAAAGATTCCCAGAGAGCCCAAATTTGGAGAATTTGATAAGATCATTAAGAGACTGATGGAGACTTCCAATGCTCGTGGGGTTATAATATTTGCCAACGAGGATGACATCAAGTGAGTCACACTCTGTTTCACTTTAGCGCCAGAGAACAGACATCACCCAGATTTTTTAAAAAAATCTTAAAAAGCAAAGACAGACGATATGCTGTAATATATCTAAATAATTAAGTGGGAGTTAAAAACGTATAAATATGCTTTTAGCAGAGCAGGTCACATATATTGAAATGTGCCTCTTTTACAATATACAAAATTTGTTTTATTGTAAGCTTCTATGATATACAGCCAGTGAATATAGCATTTCCAGAAGCCTGAATTACATAATACTTTGTCTTATGATGGTGTCGTAGATCTGCTATTTCCAGAACAGAATCGTCATCGTACGGCGGAGTATAAATTAAGCATTATTTCCTCAACTTAATTAAGTACTGAACCACCTGGATTTCTCATCTGTACATTCAGCTGTTATTGTTATGCTGAAGAACAAACCGGACCTTGTTTACTGTATAAGCCGTATCCTGTCTTCTTCCAGACGGGTGTTGGAGGCAGCGAAGAAGGCCAACCTAACAGGCCACTTCCTATTTGTGGGCTCTGACAGCTGGGGGGCCAAAAGTTCTCCCATTCTAGACCAGGAAGACGTGGCAGAGGGTGCCGTCACAATTCTACCTAAAAGAGCCTCCATCGATGGTAAGACTAACTATATGTTTGTAGGACAATATAAAATCTAATTCATATTTAGGAGGCAACAAAAAAAGCTCACAAATTATTTATTTTGGGGTGTATTTCTGGTACTCATATAATTACCCTTTATTACACTAGTAGCATAATTTCTGATCATTGTTGTAATGATCAAGCATGCTTTCCTTCACAGGAATACACTTTTATTTTGTGGCAGTCATACACACGAAAAAAAACAACAACAAACCATCTCAACTCAACACATCACAAACAATTAAATAAAACCAACGACACCATATCGCAAACAACACGTAAATCCCTGCAATGCGTTCCCCATACTGTAGCAAATAAGAATACAATAACAGAACAATACAACATCATATGTGTGTGTGTGTGTGTGTGTGCCCCAAGGCATGCTTGGAAGTTCCTCTCTCATCCTATGCACCCCAGGGGCAGGGGGTGCGACACAGCCTCCACCTAATGGGTTTTACTGTCCCAGTAACCATCCTTAAGCACAGCACAAAGGTGTAAATGCAGACGCCTCCTTCTCTTCCCAGCGCTCTGAGGCTCTGGGGTCCCCAGAGGAGGGACGTATGGTGTGATGGGGCACTCTACCTCCACCTGGTCCTCTTCTGTGCTGGCAAGGGGGAAACATGGTGGTCTACAGCAGTGGTTCTCAACCTGTGGGTCGGGTCCCCCGGGGGGGTCCCCACATGATTTGGGGGGGGGGGGGGGGGTCCCCAGATGATAGTGAAGTGACAATTTAAGGACTTTTAAGACCTTTTTAATACCTTAAAAAAAAGACCATTACTGCATCAAAAGTAATCAACAAACTATACTATAAAACATTGGCCAAGTTGTCAAATAATATAAGAAAGAGGCACAATTTTTGAAAATAGCCGATCTACCAGCTCACAACGCCTCGCAACTTGAGGCGTTGTGAGCTTGTAGATCTGCTATTTTCACAATATTTATCTGTGGAACAGAGTCAAACAAAATGGAGGGTCCCCAGTTCAAATTATGATTATTTTGGGGGGTCACGGCCTGAAAAGGTTGAGAACCACTGGTCTACAGAAGCACAGGCATGTGTAGAAATAACAAGAAATAACAAGAAATAACACTACACAGCTGGCAGCATGAGGTATACGACCTCTACACGAGGTCGGCGTGGCGTAATGCATCCCAGGCATGGCCAGAGCTGGAAGCTCATCGATGACATCTCCGGCAGAAACCTTTCTCAGTCTGCCAAGATCCGGGGAGTACCTGATAGACCATTCACCATTATCTCTGGCATCGGGGAGCGGAACCTGTCAGCGGTGATCACCTTCATAGACTTCAAAAAAGCTTTTGTTTGGGATATTCTGGTGTTCCCGAGAAGATGGTAGATGATTGTGGCAAGCTATAGTCAGACTCGAGCTAAGGTTCTGACCCATGATGGAGACTTAAGACTTTAAGATATTCACGGCATTCCTACAGGGTGGTCCCCTTCCTGTGTATTGTGGTGACAGACCATGCCCTGAGACTTGCAATCAATGGCAGGGAGGAGATACTGGTTCCTGTCACAATTACTGACCTCGACTATGCAGATGACATTGCCTAATGTCTCGAACACAGCAGAGAAAGGAAGAGAACTAAGATCGGCCTCAAGCTCAATGCCAAGAAAACAAAAGGAATGGCATTCAACACGGAGGACAGAACCATTGCTACTGCCAACTTGAGGTATTTGAGGACTTGACAAATCTTGGTGCCTGGACAGGACCTGAAGGTCGGGAGGGCACGTGCCTGGAATGCCTTGTATGGGATGAGGAGAGTATGGAAATCTGAGATGGGAGATAAGCTCAAGAGATGGTTAGAATTAGTACTGCTGTACTGGGATGCTCACAGTATGCTCACAGTACAGCAGGAAAGGGTGTCTGCACAAGAATGCTACGAATGGCACTTGATGTCACATGGGAGGACCGCATCAGAAATGTGGGCCTCTACGCAGGCCTCCCGCGGGTCACAGACTGGACAGTCTGGAGGGGTGACAGCGGAGCCAGCAACACTGCCGAGCTCTGGACCCTGATGCTGGATAGGGGGAATGGAGGGCGGGCGATCCAGGACTCCCGAGTTGGTGTTGGCTAGTCCGCACCCTCGCATCACACACATAAACACCAAACCAACTCAGTTATTGATCATGGCGGTGCGGGGATGCTCCCTGCAATTAACCCTTCACTTACGTATTTTCCTCAAATGAATACACAACATAAATGATTAAATAAAGTCAAGCCAATGGCAAAGTCAATCACAAACAACATATAGATCTCCCAATGCATTCCCCATAGCAAATAATAAGACAATAACAATAAAACACTAAACATTTATGCGCTACCTGAAGGCATGCTGGGAAGTCCCTCTCTCATCCAATGCACACGAGGGACGCTACATTATTATCCTCTAAAAGGGTTACTATAGGGTAGCTGAATTAGAAATAGATCATTTGTGATCATGGGATGCAAAAATGTATAAGCTGCAATAACGCGTAACTTGTATGTGCTACCCAGGAGTCAAACCCTAGATCTACTCTTTAGCTTTAATGGAAAGCCTATTTGGGGAGAGAAATAGATTGCGTTTTGAGCTTCATGGAAGGTCAAAACGCCACCACTTGTCAGTAGAAGAGCACGTACTAACTACAACCACCGCAGTTGTTAGATATATTGTATTAACATACTCTACCATACTGATTGGTCAAAATAATGTTTTATTCACAAAAAAAGTTGTAGAGTACAAAATCTACAACTATAAATGTGCTTTGACCATTATTCTTTGTGCCTCTTTTATTTCTATTTTGTGACTTACTTCTATTCTTTATTTCTCTTCACGTTCATAAAGAGATGCCTTTTTATACCTTATGTAAAGCACTGCCTTTGTGTATGAAATGTGCTATACAGATACACCTGCCTTGCCTTGCCTTTGTGACATGTTTTGTTCGATGCATTGATTCAGGCTTCGACCAGTATTTCACTTCAAGGTCTCTGGAAAACAACAGAAGAAATATCTGGTTTGGGGAGTTCTGGGAGGACGACTTCAAGTGTAAATTAACTCGGCCTGATGACGCTGGTAGAAGAAAATGTACAGGTCAGTGCTGGTTATTAACCTGTACCTCAGAAAAATCTACTAAATACACTAGACATTATCCTTCAGTATATAACCCATTCAATACGGGAACGTGTCTGTGTCATTTTAGATTTGAGCTATATTGTTTTATACTTTGGCTATTTAAAAATAGCAGATCTACAAGCTCATACGAGCTTGTAGATCTGCTATTTTTGAAAAATCTTGAACATTTGTGCAAATCTTTGAATACATATATTTTTTTAAACAACATTTATAACTAAAATCTTTACTTCTGGAGGTCCCTGGAACAAAATATTTGGCAAAAAGTTCGCTTTAAAAACTATTTATTCAAAGATTTGCACACATTTTCATGTTTTGTTTTCCAAAAATAGCAGATCTACCAGCTCATAGCGCGGCACTCAGTGCCGCGCTATGAGCTGGTATATCTGCTATTTTTTAATAGCCAAAGAAATAAAATAAAAAATACACAGATGCGTCGCCGGTCTTAATGGGATAATGTACAATGTTCATAGTTTTTAATCTTTCATATTTACCAATCAATCCATTTGTCCTTCAGGTGAGGAACGAATCAGTCAAGAATCCCAGTACGAACAAGAGGGGAAAGTGCAGTTTGTAATCGATGCAGTGTATGCCATGGCCCATGCTTTGCACAGCATGCACATAGACCTGTGTCCTGGCTACATGGGTGTCTGTGACAAGATGAATCCTGTGGAAGGAAAGAATTTACTCCACTACATTCACTCTGTCAATTTCAATGGTGAGCTGACAAGGTGGAGTAACAACGCTCCTGGTTCCATTATGCCAGTGGTTCTCAAACAACTTCATGTCAAGGACCCCTACATTAATATGTATTTGGCTGCAGACCCCCATCTGAAAATACTTTGTTCCTGGGACCCCATGCAAGATTTATTTTGTACTTTTACTTTCACATTTTCTTCAAGATTTCTTAATAATAATAATAATAATAATAATAAACTTTATTTGTATAGCACCTTTCATGACATGAAATGCAGCTAAAAGCGCTTTACAGAGCAAGAATACAATTACAGAAAAAGTACAATAAAGCGAACGCATAAAACAACGTTAAAATAATAGCAAAAAGGCAGTGAATCAGGCAAAACCGTGAGGACATGAATAACAACACAGAGAATTAAAAATCAACTAAAAGCAAGAGTGAAGAAATAGGTCTTGAGCTGTGCTTTAAAGCTATCCACAGAGGCTGCCTGTCTTAGGTGTAATGGGAGTTTATTCCATGTCATTGTAGGCACCTCGAGCAGGTCAGCACTAGAAGACCTGAGGGGGTGGTTTGGTGAATATAGCAGATCTACAAGCTCACAATCGCCTATTTTCAAATAGATGATGTATATAAGGTTATAGTAGTTAAAGGGATATTTCACTTTCAAAAAAACTTTTGATAATTTTATCGTCTACTCAGGCTTTTGTGAGCCCCCCAGACCGTTTTTAAGTTGCTTGATTCAGCAATTAGTTATTTGATATTCATTTTATCAGACACGCCCCCTTCCTATACAAACCCATTATAACTTCAAACTCCATTTTTAACATGTTAGATTCATCAAAAACACCCGTCCTTGATTCTGGTGACTCACCCTGCCCTCCTAATACGCGAGGGGCAGTGTTTTTTCGATAATGTTTTTCATTTATTTTTAATATTTTTTTGGAAAATGAAAACAATTAAATACAATAAAAAATGGAAATAAAATAAATGAAAAAAGTAATCGAAAAAACACAGCCCCCTCACGTATTAGGAGGGCAGGGTGAGTCAGCAGAACCAAGGACGGGTGTTTTTGATGAATCTAACGGGTTAAAAATGGAGTTTGAAGTTATAATGGGTTTGTATAGGAAGGAGGCGTGTCTGATAAAATGATTATCAAATATCTAAATACTAAATCAAGCAACTTAAAAACTGTCTGGGGGGCTCACAAAAGCCTGAGTAGACGATAAAATGACCCAAAGTTTTTTTGAAAGTGAAATATCCCTTTAAATTATTTTGGGCCTGGACCGCTGGCTTAGCGGTCTGGGCACTTAGGCTCAATGTAGCCTGTAGGCCTGTCCCCGACTAAGGATTTGTTTAGTCGAATCTAATTGGCGACTAATTGCCAATAGTCGACTGGCAGTCGACTAATATATATATATATATATATATTTTTTAAGGGCCAAAATACATTTTATTTCAAAGGGCCAAGTCTACACAGTTTGTTTTGTGTCTCCAACAGAGTTTCTAGTGTCTCTATCTCTCTCTGGAAGAGGTTGCACATTAACTCTGCAGCCGCACTGAGGCGCTCCAACACAAACAATACCAATACAAAGACGAGGAATAAGAAGAATAAAGTGGAAGTTACGTGTGGTTGCAGGTGTAGACTTGGCCAAAAAACTATTGAAAACATTTTTGGCCATATAAAAAAAAAGATGTAAAAAATAATAATATATATATATATATATATATATATATATATATATATATATATATATATATATATATATATATATATATATATATATATACAGTGTATATAGTATAATCAATGGTTTGTAAATACACACACACACACACACACACACACACACACACACACACACACACACACACACACACACACACACACACACACACACACACACACACACACTATACTATACTATATAGAATGTACCGCACAGTACAGTACAGTATACAGTATAATGCAGCAATCAGACTAGCTGAAAATAACAGTACTGTAGCTGCAGTTGACAGTTGAAGTTTACGATATAGATTTATCGAAACCCCGTTGGTTTTGCACTGCCGTTCTCCATCACATTTCTGTGTTTAAAGAGTAAACGGTGGAAGAGAGGTCAGTTTTTATGATGGCACTCTCTGCTGCTAATGTACCGACGCATTCTCCCTAGGGCTTCGTCTCTGCTCTCTACCATACACAGTGCTCCTCTTTTCGTCCTTGGCCTTCTTTTTTTTTTAAGTCTCTGTTTGGAATGGAAGAGGATTTCTATGAAAGTATTCCTATTCACATCTCCCTTTTTGCTGGCTGACCTTGGCTTGTATGGGAAGCTTTTGTAATTGAATGCCTGAAGGGAGCTGGGAGGAACATTCAATCACGTTAGGGCAACAGACCAGAGAGCACTGAAAAGACTGTACGCCTTCACGGGAAAACATCTTGCACTCAGCTTCGACATGGTTGTGTAAGACTGTGAAGTAAATACAGGATGGGTTTGATGGTGTGTGGGTGTTTTCTCCATAAGATGGGGAGTAGGACACAAACTTCTGGCTTAATGGTGTCCCTCACCAAAAATAACTGACATTCGGCAAAGCAACACCTTTGTGTGATAAAGTATGAATTAGAGTACAATACTTTTATTCCTTTTAACTATATTGTACAAATATTTGATTGAGTTCTTGTCGTTAAATCCCTGTTGTGTCTTCATCAAACAGGCAGTGCTGGAACTGGTGTGATGTTCAACGAGAATGGAGATGCTCCCGGTCGATATGACATCTTCCAGTACCAACTGTCTAATGTGAGCAACCCTGGCTACAAAGTCATTGGCCAGTGGACAAACCACCTACGACTAAATGTAATTATCTTTCCTTTGTTTATTTGATGCATAACTTGCACTTTAAATTGCCTTTTTTCAGCCTTTGCATTTAAAGGTTCTATGACATTCATTTTCACTTTTTTTTTTATTTTTTTATGTTTTTTGGAGGGTTTTATGACCTCAATTACACCCACAAAATCTGAACTTTGAACATTCAGTGGAATTTCTGTGGTCTGGGGTTTTCTGAATAATTAGGCTGAAAAGTAATCTGAGCTTGGCCCTTCGGGGCGATGATTGACAGGCAAAATGCCTCAACAGCGACACCCGCAGGCAAAGATTTCTTTTTTCATTGCAGTTGAAAAGGCTTTAGAAATGTGAGAGAAAAACACCTGCCATAGATCAATGGAGTGGAATGTTTTGTTAAAACTTTTTATACACGTTTGAAGGACCATGACAAAGACTTTTAATGTGTGGTAAAACTGAACATCATGAAATCTTTAAGGTAAGCTGTGTAGTGGTACGGTAGACCTTTATTAATCCCACTGGGCAAATTCTGTTTCAGCTTCACCCAGCAGATGGCTGCTCAGAATTGGTCAGGATGAGGGCTCGGGGGGTACATATTGTACTGGGCGGGCTGGGGTGGGCGAACCATTAACCTTATGAATACCACTAAGCTAATGGCCCGGGCCACCTGATATATCAATATATCCTAACGATGTTTAATTTCCATATTGTGGCTTTGAAGAGTCTCCAGTGAGCTCATATTCATCTGTGTGTGTGTGTGTGTGTGTGTGTGTGTGTGTGTGTGTGTGTGTGTGTGTGTGTGTGTGTGTGTGTGTGTGTGTGTGTGTGTGTGTGTGTGTGTGTGTGTGTGTGTGTGTGTGTGTGTGTGTGTGTGTGTGTGTGTGTGTGTGTGTGTGTACCTTTGTCCATCCAGCCTGAGGACATGCAGTGGTCAGGTGGTGAACATAGGGTCCCTGACTCGGTGTGTAGCTTCCCCTGCGATCCGGGAGAGAGGAAGAAGATGGTGAAGGGCGTGCCCTGCTGCTGGCACTGCGAGCTGTGTGACGGCTACCAGTACCAGCTGGACGAGCACAATTGTGACACCTGCCCCTTTGACATGAGACCCTTCACGAACCGCACAGGCTGCCGGCTGACGCCCATCGTCAAGCTGGAGTGGAGCTCTCCCTGGGCCATCATCCCCCTCTTCCTCGCCATCCTGGGCATCCTGGCCACCACCGGATGCATCATCACCTTCATCCGCTTCAACGACACGCCCATCGTGCGCGCCTCCGGCCGGGAGCTCAGCTACGTGCTGCTGACGGGCCTCTTCCTCATCTACTTCATCACCTTCCTCATGATCGCAGAGCCCAGCATCGGCGTGTGTGCCATGCGCAGGCTGCTGCTGGGGCTGGGCATGGCCATCAGCTACTCCGCCATGCTCACCAAGACCAATCGCATTTATCGCATTTTTGAACAGGGCAAGAAGGCTGTCACACCCCCCAAGTTCATCAGCCCCACGTCTCAGTTGATCATCACCTTCATACTCATTTCAGTCCAGGTACATACTGTGTGTGTGTGTGTGTGTGTGTGTGTGTGTGTGTGTGTGTGTGTGTGTGTGTGTGTGTGTGTGTGTGTGTGTGTGTGTGTGTGTGTGTGTGTGTGTGTGTGTGTGTGTGTGTGTGTGTGTGTGTGTGTGTGTGTGTGTGTGCGCGTGCATGCGTGCGTGTAAGTTAATTGTAATTTGTGGATTCAAATAACTAATTAAAATGTGTGTGCGTGTGCGTGTGTTGTTGATTACTGGTTAGTACATTTACAATTAAAGTAACTCTGTGTTTCTTCCTGCGCTGCAGCTTCTTGGCGTGTTCATCTGGTGCGGCGTGATGCCCCCCCATGCCCTCATAGACTATGAGGAGCAGAAACCGCCCAACCCAGAGTTCGCCCGCGGCGTCCTCAAATGTGACATGTCAGACCTGTCCCTCATCGCGTGTCTGAGTTACGCTCTGATACTGATGATCACATGCACGACGTTTGCCATCAAGAGCAGGGGAGTGCCGGAGAACTTCAATGAGGCCAAACCCATTGGTTTCGCCATGTACACTACTTGCATCGTCTGGTTGGCATTTGTTCCCATTTTCTTCGGCACAGCCCAGTCTACAGAGAAGGTGAGAACGTTTTTTCAAGCTATAAATTAAATGTGTATTCTCTTGAATAACGTAACTGCCACATGATGATTATGTAATGCAAATGCAAACATAAATGATTTTCAAGCTAACAATGTGACACATAAGAGAGACGAGAGTTCATAGAGCTGATGATGAATCTTGGATCTAGAGTAATGTATGTTGCCTTTATGTTCAGCCGGTACACACTAGTACATCTGATATCTGTTGTCCCCTCTGACAGAGGGCAAATTGGCTTACAGGCTCTCTGGGCAGTCACAAAGCGCTAGGACAATGGGAAGGAGTTGAAAAATAGATGTGTGTTAGGACTAATAGAGAGCTGTATTAAGAATCAGTCATGCTGAAATGATCAAACCCTGAAGTGCTTTAACTTCTTTTCACTTCCCTCCTAATGGAAATGAAGAGAATTAAGGTCAGATGAGCAAGGCCTCTCAGAGTCCTCATTCTGTTAAATCAAACACAACTTAGAAAAGACTTAAATATAGTAACAGTAACTTCTATGGGTCTAATGAAACCAGTGAAGGTTTTGGAACATACTACCAGGCGGAACTGAAAATGTTTTTTTTGTGTGAAAAAAAGAAAACAATGAAAAGGGTTCACATGATAATCTCTTGTGCCATTGAAGGGAGAAGTGAATGCTAAAATTCCTGCCCTGATCATGACAGTATCATGGTCAGTATCATGGTCAGTATCATGTCAGTATCATGGTCAGTATCATGGTCAGTATCATGTCAGTATCATGGTCAGTATCATGGTCAGTATCATGGTCAGTATCATGTCAGTATCATAGTCAGTATCATGGTCAGTATCATGGTCAGTATCATGGTCAGTATCATGTCAGTATCATGTCAGTATCAAGTCAGTATCATGGTCTGTATCATGGTCAGTATCATGTCAGTATCATGGTCAGTATCATGGTCTGTATCATGGTCTGTATCATGGTCAGTATCATGTCAGTATCATGTCAGTATCATGTCAGTATCATGTCAGTATCATGTCAGTATCATGGTCAGTATCATGTCAGTATCATGGTGAGTATCATGGTCAGTATCATGGTCAGTATCATGTCAGTATCATGGTCAGTATCATGGTCAGTATCATGTCAGTATCATGGTCAGTATCATGGGCAGTATCATGGTCAGTATCATGTCAGTTTCATGGTCAGTATCATGGTTAGGGTTAGTTCTCTTGGGGGCGAGGAGCGATTATTCTCAAAGTGGGGTCAGGGGACCCCCAGGGGTTCTTGAGGGGGGCTCCAGGGGGTCAGAGGCAAAATTTGTTTACATAGCATCAAAGTCAGTTTAACCACTTTAACTCAATTTAAACTTCAGCTATTCAAAAATGGCTGAAGTGAAATGTTTTGAATAAAAAACGATGTCCTTGATATGAAAATGTTTGAGAACCAAAGATCTAGACTACATCATCACTAGCATGGGGCCAGACATGAATATGGACCATTTGCACATGCATCACTGTATCTCCTTTTATAAATGGAGAGGTCAATCAGGATGTCCAGTAGAAACACTGACAAACATGATGAAGACAAATATGTAGATGAGTAGTTGGTGAGATGGGTAGGCTACTCATTGACTCTGGTGCAGAGGATCTATGCTTGTGTACATTCAATAGTTTATTCATGGCAAGCATGTCTTGACTTATTCATGAGGCTTGTGCCTTTATTTATTCATGTAATACACAAGTTTGCTTAGCTAATACGTTTATAATTCATCAGATAAGTCAGTGGATAAGTCATTCATGATTATTATCATTATTATTATTATTATTATTATTGCAGGGCTTAAAGGACAGGAAGAGCAGTGAATGGTGGAGATTGTCAAAGTCCAAAAATAGACCCCACTCCTGAGTGCACATACCATGTCATAAATCATTCACTCTAGGCAACAAACACTACCTTCTGTGCTTTCAAATGAACATGTAAAAAATGCATTCTGAGTACCTGTGAGGATTTTCTTTAACCTGTGCATAATGAAAGCATGAAGAAATAGACGAATACCACAGATGCAGGGGCGCTGGAATGGAAAATTACATGGGGGGGTACATCGGGGGACGTTTTTTTCGGGTGGGTTTGTTATTATTATTATTATTTTTTGTTACTTTATTTCGGTTAATTCGGTACAATTCGGCACAGAGGTGCGGGGGACTGATTTATTATTATTTTTAATCTTTTTTTCAAAACATTCTTTCCCGACTGGGCTGAATTGTGGGGGGACACAGCGTCTTTTAATTAAACAGGCGCCGGCGCCACTGCACAGATGTAATGTACTTGTACAATGACGGATATTAATCAAGACCCGTATTCCAATGTAGGCTTGGGGAAGAAGACATATCAATAAATCAATATCCACTGACACACAGGTAACTGAGAACACCGCCATCCTGTTCTTTGTTGCAGATGTTCATTCAAACCATGACGCTGACCGTGTCCATGAGTCTGAGTGCCACGGTTTCTCTTGGAATGCTCTACATTCCCAAGGTATATATCATTATATTACACCCAGAGCAGAATGTCCAGAAACGTGGAGGCAAGGCTCCGCCAGCCACAGCAGCCACAGCAGCCACTGTGTCCGTAAATGCCAATGACAAACCGAATGGAGAGTCCAAACCGAGTTCAATAATGCCGGACAGATCACAGTGAGTAAGATCACGGTTTCTGTTTATTTTCATGGGAGAAACGTTCATTACATGTTTTATTTTTGTTGTTTTTGTCCAATGGTCGAAACAATGGCCCAGTGTAAGTAAACAGAGACTTTTAAGGCACTGACTGCTTTTCTTCTCCACAATTGCAGATAAACAAGAAACATGGATCATGAAACCACATAAGTTCAGAGAATTGTGATTCTTCTGGGAGGATCGTTCTTTGTAAGCACAGGGAGAATGCTCACAAGATCAACTCTCATCCCAGCTGGGCTGTCAAATATGGAATGGAACACAGACTGTACTGCCCACCTGCCTGTCAACTGAACTCATTATGTGTCCATAACAGACAAGAGTTGGGCAATTTGTAAACTGACAACTTCTCCGTCGCACAGGGAACCTGAAGGATGCCAAGTTCTCCTGAGGGGACTAGAAGGGACATATTTGACTGTTTTTAGATAATGTCAAGTCATTAAATATCTCAAATGAACACGGAAACAGTCTGCTTCATTTCCTACAGTACTTGATTTAAAAACAAGTTGAAATGGTAGCCTTTCCCCTCCAGGAACTTCATGTACTGTATAGTGGAACCTCTAATTGGGATCAGTGAAGCTTTGTTGTTTAATGGGTTCAACGGCACTGCATGGATTGTGTTGTTTGTGTACATGAATGTTTCTACTGTATTGTTTGTATGGGTTGTTGTGATTGAGACCTATTTCTGCTGATTACTGTGGAAGGAACTGACTTTTGTAGCACCTCCTTGTCCACCTGTTATTATAACTGTGTCCTGTGGGAAAACATCATTTTAACCTACAATCACTTATCAACACAACACTGTCACTAAATATGACCAATAGATAACACAAAGATAACATTTCATTTTAATTAGATCACAGCCTCATGCTATAAACATGTATGTAATCATCTTGGTACTGACTGCGTCAACAGAGATTACATGGGTGCGAACAGGATACAAGTGATTTTGAACAGGATATTCGTGTTCTACATGACTTTTACTTTGCTAGAATGGTAAAGTACTTTGGAGAACAATGGGTGGCACTGGCATTTCCCCATATTGTTAGACAGAAATGTCTACCAAGCTGCCCTACTTATTTGTATGGTAACAAAAGCCAGTGGTGGACAAAGCATATACTCAAGTATTCAAATGTACAAATTACTAACGTACATTTTCAGAAACAAAAACAGTGAAAATAGGCTCCACTGTAGCCTGACAGTGCGTCGAGGGTTGGAGTCCCGATCCAGGCGGGCTTTGCTGCGTGTCACTCCCAATCTCTCTCCCCATTTCCTGTCTACCTACTGTACTATGAATAAAGGCATAAAGAGCCCCAAAATAAATCTTTACATTTCAGTCCACCACTGACAAAAGCTATCATAATACTTTGATATTCTTGGGATCATTGTCAGAAAGCTTGTCTGTTTGCTCATTTTGTGCCATAAAAGTAAAGAGGTCTGCCTAAATTACAATAATTGATTCCAAGAACATCAACCTATTTTTGATACTAGTTTAGAGTCTGGTCACACATTCTTTTCAACTTGCCAATCAATTATTTCAAGTATAATTTCTGAAACTTGATCACAATGTACAACTCAGGATGTTATAGAAAAAGGCATACAAAATAAAAAAAAATCTCAATAAGTACCAATTATGTCTTTACAGCCTTTTCAAGGCAAACTGATTAACCAGAGGTCTATTTAACTCCTTCAGGTCATCACATTGCCAATACTGCCCTCTTCAGGAGAGGATACCTCACCATGTCATTGTGAATCAAAGCAAAGAAAAGGAAGCCCCATTTGTAGACAACTTTATATCAAACACAAAGATGTAATAAAAAAAATAGTTTATTTGATGAGCTTAAAAATCTGAAATCATCACAAACAGGTACTGAATGAAAGTAAATAATCTATGTAAATAATCTATGTAGTTATTGTCCAATACTTGAAAAGTAAATGAGCTTTATATAAAACATTGAAAGACAAGTGACTACCAGATAGATTTAGGACAAACAGCTGTTATTGCCAGATGCAATAATGACTGTGGCTCAATGACATGATGCAGGACACGAATATCATTTGTACACGCTCTCATTCCATTCCAATGCACACAAAACAAAATGTAGCGTTTACCTCAAGATGGAATACATCTCTCATGAAGACAAAATACCGAATTTAGAAAGGTAAATTACATTACGATTCAAAGTCCAGTGCTGTGTGGTAAAACAGACAGAACTCCATGTGTCTGGGCCGCACAGCACATGACTTTCCCTTCCCTAAGTTCTGAGTAAAATGCTCAGTCAAAGTAATTGTTCAAAGTGAGATGAGAAGACATTTTAAGAGGAGGAGGCCTGGTCACGTTTTTCCTTTTAGCCTTCATCAGGGGGCGAATCTCTGACAAAGGAGACTGGAGTGGAAGGAAGGGTTAAGGAATGATGACGCCGCAAGTTACACTTTTTTTTGGTAAAATGTTATTATCCCATTAGCCAAGTTTCTGAGAGATTTATGCTGCCCTGAGGCCATGCCACAACCTTTTCAGAACTATGGACAGACATATGCAATGTCCACGAAAGGCATTTGTCTGCCTCTTTGTTGTTACTTTAAAGCTTTGTTTTTTTCCAGGGCCATTTTCATCTAAATAAAGCATGTTAATTGCATACAGTAATTTTATTACAACATTCAAACATTTATGTTTGGCGGCATGGCTCTGTTCTGGGATCTCCCCTGATCGGAGTCCATGGCACAAAATATTTTCAAATGGGGAACCACAGCCAAATACATGAAAACAAATCCTGCCAGAACTAAAGCTATACTTATATATGCATGTAATTGAAAGCCTGTATCGATGTGAAATTAAACCATGTGAGATTTACTTGCTAAATGAAATAAACATCACGTCCAAAGGCAGTGAGTAAAGGATACAGGCTGGAAGAATTTAGTGCGTCCTCCTAACCCGTCATAGCCACTTCTCATCTGAAATGGCAAAACATTAGAAAATGAGAACAAAAAATAGCCAGATTAAAAGACCTTGTTATTGTGAAGTTTGTTAAATACATTATGAATAGAGTAAAATGCAATATTGTTAGTTGGCCAATATTTAAAAAAGCTACTGTAAGCAATATTTTGATTTGTTAACTCATTCAGTGCCACATGACGTCTAAGACGTCACGTGGCCTGACGCCCTGAGCGCCACATGACGTCTAAGACGTCACGAAAAAAATAAATAAAATAAAATAAAAATCTAGATTCTGTTCAGAACCCAAGATATGATGATTTGAAGATTTGCTGCTCCATTCACTCTTTGTTTAACTTCTTACTGAAAAAGGCTGTATCTCGGCTCCT
Source organism: Gymnoscopelus braueri (assembly GCF_963280865.1). Lineage (NCBI taxonomy): Eukaryota > Metazoa > Chordata > Actinopteri > Myctophiformes > Myctophidae > Gymnoscopelus > Gymnoscopelus braueri. The sequence continues at coordinate 17,813,305 of NC_137612.1, forward strand.
AAGCACTTTTTTTTTTACAATGAATTTTGGCTGTGGCACTCAAGAGCCAAAATTCCATAAATAAGCTGGGCACTGAATGAGTTAAGTTAAAGCTCTATATTCTGATAGTAATGATTGCTAGTGTTTGTTAAGTAACAGGGATCTCATCGTCTCTTCAGCTCTTTAATAAAAAAGAGAATACATATACCTCAGGCCAGCAGGAAGATACAAACCCCCCCATAATCAATCAATCAATGAAATATACAGAACAAGGCTGTATCACAATAAGATTTTTCATATAATCAGTCATTTTTCATTATTGCACCTTGACCTTTAGTAAATCAAGTGAGATTAAAACATGTGAGATGGGTGATTTTGTACATACAGCTCCTGGTTTACTGCTATGAGGATCCAACATGCTGCCGAAAGTCTTCTTCCTAAAAAGGATTGAGTTCCGGAAGAAAGGATCCATATCTTCATCTCGGGCCTACGGAAAGGCATACAGTACATCATTTGCCAATATGCAAACACGCACACAGCATGAACGTTTAACACCAAACTTATCTCTGGCATTGTTAAATATTGCTTAACTACCTTGCTTCCAGTGGAGGTGTTCTTCTCGATGTCTCTTGTTGGAGGCGACCTGTAAAATACACCAGGATTCAGTACGATATGATGAGACCTCCAGTGGTTCTCAGCCTTTTTTGAGCTTTGGACCACTAGAATGTTTCAAAGCATCCACCCCACCCAAAAACAATACTATATTGTTTTGGGGTGGGTATATATTATATGTACGGTTTATTTATTTCATTTAAAGGTGGTGTACATGATTTATTTTTGTTAAAGGAGGAGTTCACCCAAAAAATTACTTATTTTCTATCAATTGCACACCCTATGAAGCCTTGAATCCATGGATTCTTTTTTGTTTTTGTCGCATTCCTAAGCTAATAATTTGATTCCCGTCTCCTACCGGCTAATGTATCCGGTAGGAGACACAAAGTAGATTATTTGTGTCTCCTACCGGAAATACACACGGTCATCAAATTATTGTTTTAGGAATGCCACAAAAACTAAAATAAATCCATGAAATCAAGGCTTCATGGGGTGTGTAATTGATAGAAAATAAGTAATTTTTTGGGTGAACTCCTCCTTTAAAATGAGTGTTAAATAGTTCTATATTCTGATAGTAATCATTGCTATGTAGTATTTGTTCAGTAACAGGATTCTCCCCGCCTCTCCAGCTCTTTAGTCAACGGGAAATACATTTTCGGTTCGGGATAGCAGTTTAAAGGGTAAGACCACTTTGGTAGAGGTTTGGGTTGTGTAAAACAGCTCTCAAAGTCACTCTTTTAGCCCATAAGCTGATTCAGACAATATAGAGCATCACCAAACCCAGTACTGTTTGTTTTTTTAATAAAAATTTCAACTTCCTGTTGATTTTACTATTTGAAGATCTGGATCCGGATCCGCGGATCCAGTCCAGGCTTTCTACTTATAAAAAAATGGCAAAATCAACAGGAAGTTGAGATTTTTATTTAAAAAAACAAACAGTACTGGGTTTGGTGATGTTCTGTATTGTCTGAATCAACTTTGTTTGCGTTCTTTTATGTGCTAAAAGAGTGACTTTGAGAGCTGTTTCAGCGTACAATGTAAGTCAATGAGGAGCATATTTTGAATTATCAATTTCTAATCAATGGAGCAATTATTTTGTATTTCTTGCCCACCTTTGGAGTTACATCATGGCAAGGTAACTACACAACCCCAACCTCTACCAAAGTGGTCTTGCCCTTTAATCCGATCAGGATACAGGATAAACAAGTGAAATGGTAACTGATGAAACAAAAAAATCAGCAGACAAAATTAGAACTGGAACACTATCAAATTGAAGCTGATACATTGGTACACTCTCCTGATTGGATGAAATTGGCAACCCACCTGAAAATGTATTTTATTTTCAATTAAGTGCTGGAGATACAGGGAGACCCCTGTAACTGAACAAATACTCTATAGCAGCGGTTCTCAAGCTATGGGTCGCGACCCAAAGTGGAGTCGCAGGAAGGTGCCGTTGGGGGTGAATTGGCAACCGAAAAAAATACAATAAACAAAACAAATTTCTATTATCAAGAAACGGAAAAAAGTGGGGTTGTCGTGACCAGCGTGAAGAGGACGTCAAAGACGGCCATTTGACTCCACACACACACACACACACACAGAGCTCCAACCGACCGAGAACCAGCAGCAATACAGGAAAGACAACACACACAAGCCCTTACAGAGGCACACAGAACTGATTTAGCCGTTCATAAATGATTTTGATAGGATGACAGTTATATAGCAGGAATAAACATCAATATGAGTGGGTGCCGGGTGGCTTAAGTTAGAGTTTTTGAGCAGGAGGGTACAAATACATTTGGTTCCATTTGTTAGTTAAATTAACACTGGTAAATTGGCGCTGGAGGGGTCATTGAGGCACATATCTGACATAGGCTAAAAATATCTTAACAAAAATCAAATATCACCCCTGATGTGGCCCCTGGGGGCAACACATGACCCCTGGTGGGACTATTGTCATGGCAGGCCCCTGACAGGCCCCTGGACACTGTTTGTGCCAACCTTTGTGCGGATTGGATCAGTGTGGTGTACCTGTGGCCCCTAACGTGGCCCCTGATATGACTATTCTGATGGCAGACCCCTAAACAATGTTTGTGCCATGTTTGGTACGGATAGGAGCGGTGTGCCACGGATACATTCTTTACTTTTTTCTTCTTGTAGTAGCTTGTTATTTGTCCGAAAGGTTGTGGTGATCCATGGTTTCCACAAATGGAACCAAATGTATGTACACTCTCAGAGCTTTCAGAGCTCTGATTCAGCTCTAAAAAGGTTGAGAACCACTGCCATAAAGAATCATACGTAGACTCACACAGCAGCATCCAGACGCATTTTCTTGAACGGTGACGACGTCTGCTTTTTGGTCGGCTTTTTGGTCGACTCATCAGGGGTGGAGATGTCGTAGGTCATATTGAGGTCAATGTCCTCACTGTGTGAAGGCTGGTGGAGACGGGGATGCTTCAGCTCCACTGGGGCGGGGCTGAAAGGGAGGTGGAGAAAAACTTGTCAGTGGATCACACCTAGAAGCATCGCTTACCTTTATTGAATATCGGTGATATTACAAGGAGAATCTAGAGCGGCAGCTTGGTGCACCTTTCAAAGACTAGGCGACTCAGGGCTTCATTCGTGCGTGTTGGCGTGCTCAACGTCCTCTGAAGAATCTCAACCTTCTTCTTCAGACTCTGTGAAAAGAATGTACAATCTGCCATGTGTTGTTGCACTCATCCGAGTCCTGCATGCCAACATGCAAGATGACCCATATTTCATGCATAATCATGACATGTTACATTATTTAATGTTCGGTTGTGTTGCTTATCGCGTCACACGACGAAGCAATTTCCTTGCATAGAACACCTTACTTGGCAAAAGTGTTTTCTGATTCTAATGAATGTGTCCCAGCTTTAGATTTTTTTTTCTTTTAATTTCAATTGTAATCACCTTATGTGTTTGTGCCATTCACAATTACATTACATTATGAATGGTATTGTTCAAATATACCTTCATTGTAACATCAATAATGATACAAAGATTATCTAGCTTTTTTTAAAGGGCAAAGTGAGCAAAACAGATTCTTACAGATATTTCTTTGTCAGCATTGGCCAGGTCATTCTGTAGAGCCCTCAAGTCATCCTTGGTCCTACTCATCTCCACTGAGGCTTTCTGTAACTACAATGACACCAAAACCTTTTTCAGAATTCAACAGTGCATAAGTTAACATATTCTCCTCAGTGTTTAACACATGTTCTCTGACAGTTAATGGCATAAAAGCTGGAACAGTAGTTACCTTGTTGTTTGAGGCAAAAACCTCCTTCTTCAGCTTTTCACACATTTCATGTGAAGACCTGTGGCTTCCTTTCAAGTTCTCATATTCTCTATAAAAAGAACCATGGGGAAGAAAGCAGGCAGTGGATAATGAGGGAAATGCATTCGTGAGGTCAGAGGGTGTAGCTCAGTGGCTCCCAAACGGTGTGCCGTGAGACAAGCCCCGTTGTGCCTTGGGATTTTGTGACAACCACACATTATACACACACACATATATATTTTTTCTCCAGAATTCCAGATTCACACATTCCACCAGTAGTCCATGAGCCAGAGCCCCAAAATTGAGCAATTATTATCGAAAGAGTGGGCAAAACCAAACCTATATTAAATTGTTCAGAGGGTCAATACGAGTAAATAAATGTATGATAACCTCACCACAGGAGCAGCTTTTTCATGGTTATCACACATTTTGTAATTTTCCCCATACGTACATGACAGGTCAAAAAATGACAAAATTTTAAAAAGAGTTATCATAATGAAACTGCCTGAGTTGATTACTTACATGAAGACGATGATTTATCGTATTACAAGTTTTCTGAAATTGAAAACGCATTAAATATGCAAATTAGGCATAGGAAATAATGCCCAAATTTGCATAACTTTCCAGAATCAACATTGGACAAAGCCAGAGTCAACATACTTATTTCATTTTGTTAAGATGTTGGATTCAAAGGTTTTTAACGAGGGAATATTCAATATCTGCTCAATTTTGGGGCTCTGGCTCATGGACTAAATGCCTAATTTGCATATTTAAATATACAATTTCAGAAAACTTGTAATACGATAAATCATTGTCTTCATGTAAGTAATCAACTCAGGAAGTTTCATTATGATAACTCTTTTTAAAATTTTGTCATTTTTTGACCTGTCATGTACGTATGGGGAAAATTACAAAATGTGTGATAACCATGAAAAAGCTGCTCCTGTGGTGAGGTTATCATACATTTATTTACTCGTATTGACCCTCTGAACAATTTAATATAGGTTTGGTTTTGCCCACTCTTTCGATGATAATTGCTAAATTTTGGGGCTCTGGCTCATGGACTACAGGCTTTGCGTGAAATCCCATCACTGAGATTGGTTGTGGAAGCATTCTGAGGACATCATCAAAGAGACACCACAAAGTGATTTATCCCCACTTTGGGGATACAAGTGACTTTTCCAAGTGTCTCATTAAACCATAATTTGGCATTAATAAAGAACAATAAACTTTATTGTCACATCACAGGTTTACAGGTGTAAAACAGTGGGTGAAATTTGTTTTTTGATTGTGTGTTATAGAGGCTATTTTGCACGTATATGAATACAGCCGCTGTGCCTTGAAATTTCGACTTGCCTTTTATTGTGCCTTGAGCACAAAAGGTTTTAACACCACTGGTCTAGACTGAATGCAGATACAAACTAAGAGATTTGTAATTTTGGGGAGCGAGCGACGGTGCTGCTTGGGTTGTTCCTTACCTTTTGAGGGAGATGCAGTAGATGGAGAGCTGCTCCACAGCAGCCTGGCCGACGCCCATGTCAGTGATCATGGACTCTACCTCAGCACGCTGGCCCTCTAACACCTTATCAAGACTGGGCCAACATAGACAATAATGTTAGTGGACTGCAAAGTGTGGCTGGATTTGGGGGTAAGGCAGCAAAATCTGGACAAATTAAATTCGGAGAAAGTTTTAAAAATGTTTGGCTTAATGTTACAAATAAAAATTAGGGAACTACCTTTCGTAGATTTTCATTTTGGTCCTGAGCCTCCGAGCCTCCTCCCTGGCATTCTCAGCATCATTATGTTTGGTCTCTAGGTAATTCATCTGTTTCTGCGACGTAAAAAAAAAAAATCACACCCAGTGTGAAGTGGGCGGTGTGGTCATCACAGTGGTCATCATAGTGATGGAAGCTCACTTCCAAAAAGAATAGATTTTTGGAAGTGCATAATCCTATTTATAGGTTAATAATGTCATCATGTGTCTCGCTAGCCAATCACAGTGCTGAATAGAGTCAGCCAATAGAGTCAGCCAATCACAGTACAGCTAGGGGTGTACTAATGAGCCAATCACAGTACAGCTAATGAGGTGTCCCAACCCCACTTATAGGGGCGGCTACACCGCCCAAACACACACACACACACACACACACACACACACACACACACACACACACACACACACACACACACACACACACACACACACACACACACACACACACACACACACACACACACACACACACACACACACACACACACACACACACACACACACACACAGCATCAACCAAGAGACCATCTTTGGATGATATTCAACATTTGGATTTACATTGTGTAGCATATTCATCTTACTCTGAGAGCAGAAACGAGCATCTCCTTGTCTGCGGTCTCCTTCCGCACTTTATCCAGGTCTCTCTTCTGTCTATCCATAGTGTCCTTAAAGCTGTCCATCACCTTCTGTTTGTCCCGCCAATCTCTTTCTGTAAATTCAACACACACATAACGCTTCCAGCTTTTAAACCTGTTAATAAATGTAATTGTATATCACAGCAAGCAGACGTGAAGGAGATCTCTGGAATTGAGATCTATGTAGATGAGAAGGACTACACACAGCACTGCTCCTCACATTTCAGGCTTGTCGGTTGGGTGCATTCAACCCATGGCATATAATTTGTCAACAGATTTGCTCTCACAAAACTAGTCCAGATGCCAAATCATGTTACAAGTAGAAATTATCATTTCATTTCATGTCCTCAAAATACTCTTACCTTTACAACTTAAAGCGGATTTCATTCGATCAATTTCATTCTGTAAAGAAAAATAGAAGAAAAGAAAAAACCCTGAATGACAGCTGGAAAGCACATTTATAATTAATATTATAATTATAATTATTATAAATAGTTTACCGTTTAGACATTTGAAATCTAAGACATTCAAAATCCATTCATGTTCGCTGCAACAATAGTAAGGCTAGGGTTGAAAATGAACAACAGTAAAAATGAAAACAGAACTAGCCCTAGATAAGCAATATTCTTAACCCATTCAGTCCAGGGACGCATCTGTCATTTTAGGTTTCTTTGGCTGTTCAAAAATATCAGATATACAAGCTCATAGCGCGGGACCGAGTGCCACGCTGAGCTTGTAGATCTGATATTTTTGAAAAATCATGAACATGTGTGCAAATCTTTGAATATATATATATTTTTAAAGCGAACATTTGTAACTCAAATGTTTGCTTTAAAACATTTCAAATATTTACACAAACATTTTCACGATTAATTTTTTTTTGCAGATCTACAAGCTCATAGTGCTATGAGCTTGTAGATCTGCTATTTTTGAATAGCCAAAGAAATCTAAAATGACACGAGATGCGTTCCCCGGATTATATGGGTTAATGAAGTCCTAATGGCTCCGAGTTAATGTTTCTTCATGTATGTGGGGCACCTTTGGGGCTATAGCTGAAAGAGTAGAGAGGCCCCAACCCCGGCTATGAGTGGAAGTGTCCCTGAGCAAGACGCGTCCCCTCTTTTTGCTACAGTACAGTACTCGTTCTCACCCCCCCTGCCCACTCGTGGCCCCCGACAGTCCCGCAACACGGCACTGCTGCTTTGCCAATGTATATAATAACAGAGTATGTCTGAATGATATCATATTCATTCCACATATAAATACAATACATATTTTAAACATAATCATCTTTGTCATCACAGTAATTTATAGCAGTCCCTACATTCAGGCATGCACGGAGACAAATTAACTATGCTTGGCTTTTGAGATAGATGAAGTGTGCATAATATGATCCAATGTAGCTATATAATTGTATTATGCTTATATCATACAACGCAATAAAGCCAGCGGCTTGTTGTGGTCCTTTCACATGTAGTGACTGTATATGACTATGCACAATCTCTTTAGTTACATGTAGTTAGTAGTTGCTTTATCAGCTGAAGCTCTATAATTCAGCATTATGAAAATGATTAACAAAGGTCTCCCTTTCCCTTTCCTTACCTGCAAACTCTCTGGGTCAGCTGCAAACCCTTCCTCTTCTCCACCGATGTCAAAGAACAGCTTGTTGATAATGTGTCGGGAGCTGACCTATAGACAGAAAAAACATTATTTACACATGATCCTTATAAACTGTAGAGAATGGTTGAATTATAGAGTGGCCCTGCTTAGTGCAGTCACACTGCAGTGTGTGTGTGTGTGTGTGTGTGTGTGTGTGTGTGTGTGTGTGTGTGTGTGTGTGTGTGTGTGTGTGTGTGTGTGTGTGTGTGTGTGTGTGTGTGTGTGTGTGTGTGTGTGTGTACTGTACAGTAACTGCACCTGTTTTCGACATTGTGGGCAGGTTTTGTTGGGAGCTGTCTGGAACCACTGAAGAAGACTGAAAGGAGTGGCGAAAACAATAGCCAGTGAATACATGTGTGGGTTATAATCAGGAGGAGTAAAGTAACTAAGTACATTTACTCAAGTACTGTACTTACGTAAAACGTTTTACTTTACTGGAGTATTTCCAATTGTCAATACTTTTACTTCAAAAATAGCCGATCTACAAGCTCGCGTTGTGAGCTTGTAGATCTACTTTTTTTTTTTTATTGCACTTTTACTTTTGGTACTTTAAGTATATTTTGATGCCAATACTTTTGTACTTTTACTCAAGTAACATTTTGAATTGTAACAGAGTATTTCTACATTGCTACTTTTACTTAAGTAGAATATCTGAGTACTTTTTCCACCACTGATCAGGAGAGGCATTTTTGATCATAGTCATGTATCATTCAAGTCACCATTCATAGTGGAAGGTATGCCCGCAGTGGATAGCAGCAACATCTCTGGAGTGATCAAAGAAATCAGAGCAAATGGTGCAATACGCTCGGATGGGCATTTTGGAATCTCTTAGGTCACTGGCTCTGCAAAGACAACAAAGTGTAAAATGTTAAAAGCAGTGGTGTAAAGTAACTAAGTACATTTACTCAAGTACTGTACCCAAGAACCATTTTAATGTATTTTTTACTTTACTGGACTTTACTATACTTCTACTCCACTACATCTCAGAGGCAAATATTGTACTTTTACTTGATTGAATACTTTTTTGAATACTTATTAGAAGTTTGCAGAAAAAAGCACATGAAAGTACCGTTCAATACAAGGTCAGCTAATAGGATTTGAAACCCAAGAAAGCCATATGGCTTGTTTCCATTGGGGTCCTGACTCCTTTGTACTCAATTAATGTACAAGTTTAGTTAGTTACAAGTTACTTTCAAGATTTTGATTATTATTACAAAACGTACATTAACCACTTCAGCCCTATACTTTGGCTATTTTCAAAAGATTTCGATACATTTTGAAAACTTGTAATGAAACATTTCTGCATAATGAGTACTTTCTACTTTTGGTACATTTTGATGGCAATACTTTTACTCAAGTACATTTTGAATTCCGTACTGCGAGTACTTTTTCCACCACTGGTTAAAAGTAAATAACATTCGTATGTATTGTATCGTCACAACATTACATCATTAACATTACGTGGCTGGTGGCTCTCTGGCTTAGCCTTGGATCAAGAAAGACTATCATAGTGTATTTTTTCGACTTTTACATTAGCATATCTATCATAGATACGAAAGCCAAAGTCAGACTCGATCAAATACATCCATGATAGTCTTGATCCAAGGCTAACTCTGGCTAGCGTTAGCAGACATGACGCTACTGCTTCTTTTGTACACCATGGAGTCAGTAGGCTGAGAATGGAACGGACTTACCGTTACTGTTACTACAGTCATGAAATCTTTAAAGTCGTAATATTGTCATGCATCTCTATGGTGTTTTATAATACACAACCCAAATAAAACCGATTGAAAATTGATGAAAAATGGATTGATTTGACAACAAAAAACAATTGTTTTCCAGATAGTGTATGTTTGTGTTTCTATTTCCGCGCTGCGAGTCTTCGAATGTATAGGCCCGCCTCTTCCGCTTCCTCTTCTTCTTCTTGACTTTTTAATACGGTTGCATCACTGCCACCTTCTGTTTAGCTCGCCTCGGAGGACTTACTTAAATTCGAGAGCAGGGGTCTTCACTCTTCAACGTTTTTCAGGCCAATTGGACCCCTTAGCTGAGAGAGAGAGAGATGAAGCAGGGACCCCCACTACATATTGGATTCATGTTAAACGTGTGTTTTCAGACATTTAACCACCTAAAACCCTCAATATTGTAAACTTGACCTTTGGCTCGGTACTTGGTCTACTCTTTTTTCCCTCTACACAAAACCTCTTTGAGGGGCCTCCGCTCAACCATAAGGGGAGGGGGTTAAGTGGTTAATTCACCTCAACCTTAGATGGCTTAAAGCTAACCAATTTGTAATCATGGGTAATTCAGCTCCATTAATCAATGATGTCTCTTCTCATATACTGTATTTGTTCTGTCTTCTGTACTATGTCTACTTGTCTTGTATTGTATTGATGATGTCTGTTTTTGTAAGAATAACTATATCACCATTTTTAACAGCCTGCTCAGGGACTACAGATGAAAATTTTCCAACTCTGGCTAACTCTGGCTCATTTACGTGGATGTGAAAAACTGACATGTTGATTAATGTGCACTGTCCCTGATAAATAAATACATAAATAAACCCCAACATGAGCTGGAACCCACATTGGCTACTGTATACATTTCGACCCCTTTCTGAATTATACTATTGTGTTTTTATACAACAAGTAGTAAGTAAGTAACTACAAAATCATTCATTTAGGACACGTTTTAGGACTTATAGCTTGAATCAGAAGTTTCATAAATGCACATTTATGTCAAATTGTTTCAGGAACTATTCTAACTAAGCCTGATCTTCTCTTGATCCATCTGTGTATATCCAGTTCCTGGATATTAAACATAATTCATATAATCCTAAGCATTCATTCCCCAAAAATTCCCCAAAACAACCACCTTCCCTCCTTTCCGCTCTAGTGTAGACCATCCGTCGCGAACCGTGCAAAGAAAACTTCATTTCCCACAATTCCCTTCCAACTTGTGGCAGCAGGGCAAGGGTGACGTCTGACCATAGGCGTCTGACAGACAAGACAAAACTATTCCTCTTTTTACTGTTAGCGAGCTAGCAGAACAAACAGAGTCATTTGTGGACCAGGAATGATGCTGAATATGCAGTTGCGGAAATGAAAGGTATGATGGAGGAGAAAAGTAACCGAAATCAATGCGTTTTTTTTAGGAGGGCGAAGTTTGATAAATAAACAAATAGCTAGAGTAAATCAGATAAAGTTAGCAAGCCAATAGCCATGTATATGCTGCATCAGCAGCACCTGATTGACGCCCCGGGGGACTGAGATTGATTTGAGAGCATGTTTGAGAGAGAAACTAAGTCATTGTACATTTCTACACGTGGCGGAAAAAGTACTAAATGTCTTTACTTAAGTAAAAGTATCAATACTGCAATGTAGAAATACTCTGTTACAAGTAAAAGTCCAGAATTCAAAATGTATTTGAGTAAAATACAAAAGTATTATTGGTATCAAAATGTACTTAAAGTACCAAAAGTAGAAAGTACTCATTAGGCAGAAAATAGCAGATATAAGCTCACAATGCATCTCATCGCCACACATTGTGAGCTTGTAGATCTGCTATTTTAAAATGACCGAAATGTATATTGGGCTGAAGTGGTTACTGTATGTTTTTTTAATAATAATCTAAATCTACAAAGTAGCTACTAGCTAGTAACTAAAATTTCAAATACTTGTAGTGGAGTAAAAGTATAATATTTGCCTCTGAGATGTCGTGGAGTTGAAGAAGTAAAAGTACTGAAAATTGGAAATACTCCAGTAAAGTAAAAATACCAAAAAATCTGTACTTCTGTACTACAGTACAGTACTTGAGTAAATGTACTTTATTACTTACTCCAGCACTGCATTTCTATGCCTTAAACCTATCATCTGTCTTTCTCTGACAGAACTCAGAACTGTCATTATGTTTTGTCACTCAAACATGCAACTTAATGATTATTATGTGCAGGACCCCAAGTTGCACTGATTGTGTCAGATAGTACAATTGGAATTAAAAACTAAATTTGACCATGACCCTTGATAAGAAACACCTTTGGATCCCAATTGTTTGTTTACTCTCAGGTGCTGTCCCCTAGGTCTTGAGTAGCAGTGATGGACGGAGACGTCCAAAAGGCAAGAGTGTCATGGGAGGTCCAGAATGGTACCCTGGCCTCTATGGACCACCTTCGCATAGACGGGGCTGACAGTCCCACAAGGGCTGAAAGTCCCACACCAGGCCTGGTGGAAGGGACCGAGCCAGGTGAGACTGATTGACGTGTGTGTACCCTTTGATGACATGTACCCTTTGACAAAATATGCCTTTGGCCGGACCTGGGCTCACACTCCTATACCCTGACCCACTGTATATGGCCAGATACAAACTCTCCAAAAAAAAACAGCATAAGTTGAAGGTACCAACAGTGGCGTCCCCAGGAATTACATTTAGGGCAGGCGAGATTTTTTTTGCACCCCCCACTATTACCCCCCAAAAAAGAAATTTATACTCAATCGAAAATCGGCGATCGAAAACCGGCAAAAGTGGCCGTTTTCAAGATGTTTTGGCAATTATCTCTGGAACAGATGGTCCAATCTGCTCAGTTCAAAGCTTGTTGGATGCGTGACTTTGAGGACTTTTTCGGGTTATTTGGGTTTTCTAAGGGAGGCGAGATCTTAGTTGGCCTGCCCTGCCTCTACAGTGGGTACGCCACTGGGTACAAATAAAAGTAGTTTATCTGATCTTCCAGGAAATAGCAGTAATGAAAGTGGAAGTTGAAAGTGCTTCCATTAAGCTATGCTTGTAAAGATATGAAGTAGGTGCATAATTTGTCAAGCTATTTCAACTAACTTTGAAAGCCTTACTCTGGACTTAAAATATAAGCTTGAACCTACAGATATTGGACAACAATGATATTCATTGCTGAGCTCCCTGCCAGTGGTAAAGCCACCTTATGACACATTTTTGGTAGGTAACACATACATTTTCAAAGGAGGAACAAAATGCCTTGTCATCATGTGATTAGTTCCCCATTCCACGTAGACTAACCAATTTGACATGGCTTCTTTTACCATGCAACCTTTATGAATAGAACTCTTGGTAAGGTAAAATTGACTCTGATAAATCTGGCATGTTGCAGAATGGACATTGTTTGTTGGTAATGTAAAGTTTTTATCTTTGGTAGGCTAGGGCACGTGCACAAGTTGGTTGTGAGGGGCCTTCAAATGGCTGGCCTCTCCAAAAGGAGGGCCAAACAGTTAGCAAGGTACTGCTATCAGCTATTTTAGGAAGCTGCTCAATTTGGAGGAGGCGTTGTTTCCTTTATGATTGATGTCTGCTGTGACAAGTGTGTCGTCAACTGTATTGTATGTGACAATGTTCTGCATTTTGTAACTGTTTTCCTATTGCCTGACTGCACTGGCCAGTGTTTATGTCCTTTGTAAAGTGTGTGTGTGTGTGTGTGTGTGTGTGTGTGTGTGTGTGTGTGTGTGTGTGTGTGTGTGTGTGTGTGTGTGTGTGTGTGTGTGTGTGTGTGTGTGTGTGTGTGTGTGTGTGTGTGTGTGTGTGTGTGTGTGTGTGTGTGTGTGTGTGTGTGATACGTACATTACATATGCATACAAATTAACGTGGCTAAATGTGTCAAATCTTTTGAAATAGAATGTCTACTTTCTCATCCACATAGCTTACTTCTGTATTTGAGCTTCTAGCTGTAGGTGGTGCTATTCCACCTTCTATTGTATCTAGTGCATTTTATTGACCCTTCAATGAAGGCCTTAGCTATATTGTTTTGAATGGGCTCATTATGTTTTCTCCTTGATTTATTTATTTTTCAGTAAAAGAGTACATGCATCATTACAGAATGCCCCACCAACACAAACGGAGCTCATAAAAAAAAGTTTTATGGCTTAAACTGAATCAAACCTGTAATCACTGCATCTGTTTGATGCTTTGGATATTTGACAACATCTATTTAAAAAATAAAGAAATAAATCAAATGAATAACCTTCACCAATGCAAAGAATTTCCCTGATTGTTTGTGTTGTTATTCATGAATCAGGTCCCCAGAAGCTTGTTTCAAAACGGAGAATGATTTGATACGAATTTGATATGTTGTTTCTGCAGGTGCTGGCCAGAAGAGTGCCATGTTTGTCCACCAGTCCTTTGAGGACCTAACTACCGAGGCCGAAGAGCAGGCCAAGGTAGACCCTGAGCTGGGGATCTCTGGAGAGTCTGCAGAGGAGCTCCGCGTGGTGATCGGGGAGAACCCTGCAGCGAAGGAACAGAAAGGGGTGTCTTGGTCAGATAGCCAGAAGTCCAAAGAGGAGGATATCTCCAGTGAGGCATGGCGTAGCCACAGGAAACACGTGTTTGTACTTAGTGAGGCGGGTAAGCCCATTTATTCCCGCTACGGCACAGAAGAGGCCCTGTCCAGCACCATGGGGGTGATGATGGCCCTCGTCTCGGTTCTTGAGGCTGACAAAAACATCATCCGCTCCATTCACGCAGGTCAGAAAATATTTTGGGGGCCGATGTTGTGCATCAAACAGTTTGAATGTAGTGTACAAGTGTGCGCATGTGGCTAACGTATTGAATTGTTGCCTTTCCACGGTACTGTCTCAGATGGATACAAGGTGGTGTTCCTCAGCAAAAGCCCCCTGGTCTTGGTGGGCGCGTCTTGTACCTGTCAGTCAGAAAAGGAGATGTTGCGTGAGCTGCATTACATCTACTACCAGATCGTCAGCCTGTTCACCCTCACCCAGCTCAAGCACCTCTTCCACCTCAAGCAGAACTATGACCTTCGACGCCTGCTGGCCGGCTCTGAGCACCTCACTGACAACCTGCTGCGTCGCCTGGACCGCGACCCGGGCCTGCTCCTCAGCGCCGTCACTTGCCTCCCTCTGAGCAGCTCTGCCAGGGACGTGGTGTCTTCCAGCCTGCAAGCTGCTAAAGCCAAGAGCCTGGTCTTCTCCATCCTGCTGGCAGGAGACCGCTTGGTAACCCTGGTAAGGAAAAAGGACCAATACCTGCATCACATGGACCTGCACCTGGTCGTCAACCTCGTGGGCTCCTCCTCGTCGTTTCGAGAGGGCGAGGGCTGGACGCCCATCTGCCTGCCAAAGTTCAATACCGCCGGCTTCTTCCACGCTCACATCTCTTACCTTGAATCGGGATCGGCCCTCTGTCTCATCCTGGTCTCCACTGACCGCGAGGACTTCTTTAACTTGTCTGACTGCAAGCGTCGCTTCCTGGAGAGACTGAGCAAGCGCAGTGCCTACCAGGCCCTGAAGGAGGCGCTTAAATGTCCAAGCTATTCGGTGGACCAGGTTGGCATTCCAGAGCTCAGGCACTTTCTTTACAAATCCAAAAGCTCTGGGTTGTACACCAGGTGAGTAGGATCTAAAGCTGAAAGAAAAATTATGTGCTCACTGCTCATTTTGCATTTGATATAAAGCTGCAATCTGGGACGAATTTTAATTAATAAAACATTATTTTAACCAATCTGTATGGTAGAGTATGTTAATACAATATAACTAGCACATCTGCAGGCCTAGTCAGGGACTCCCTACTCTTTCATTGATACATTTAGATCCTGGTGTTTGGTAGGACAACTGCTGGTTGACAAGTAACCCTGCCTGAAGCTCATAAGCCCAATGTCTCCCCTTGCCAGCGGGGATTCCCTCTTGTTAAGACGGTAGATATTTGGTTTCATACAAGGAAAAGCTGTGTTTGTAATCCCGGGTGATACAGTTGCAAATACAATTTCCTTCTCTGTTGGGGAAGACATACACCTTTGTAGCTTTAATAGGATTTTCAACAACAGAACAGACATTTTGGTACATTCTTTGCAATTATTATTATCCGTTTATGCATAGTCTACAAATTCTGGTCTAGTTGGTGTGAAGTTGATTCTAGGGCACAGTGAACACCAGGAATGATCATATTTCTCTCTGTCCGTTTCCCCCATGGAAGCCCTGAATTGCCCATTGTGTACCAGTCTGAAGAAGAGCATGAAAGGCTGATGGAGTTGTACCAGGAGCTTCATGGACGCCTACACCACACAACCAGGCCGCTCCGTTCTTTCTATCGCTGTGGGGAGACTGAAAACCTAATGGCATGGGTAAGTGTGCTGCTCTGTACCGTGTGTGTGTGGGATGCTGCATTCATCTACCAAAAATGTATGCAGCATCCCTCTGACCCTCTCTCAGCACTGCTCATTTTGTCTGACATTGTCATTAAGTCCTTGTAACAGCTAGAGCTGCAACTAATGGTTATTGTCATAATGGATTAATCTGTAGATATTTTTGTAAATAATAATAATAATAACTAGAAAGTACTGTTCCTGATGAAACAGTGTGGGATCGCTAAGAATGTTGATAGTATCACACTAGAAAGTACTGTTCCTGATTAATTCTGTCATACCTATTTATATTACATATTGTGATGTCACGTGAAGCTTGACCAATCCAAAAACGGGCGGAATAATAATAATAATAACTAATGAAGATAACATTAGTGTGATCGCTGAAGGGGGGGGGGTTATTCAATTAATGTAGGTAATTCATTCACATCATAAAATGGCATTAACATAAGGTAATAATAAAGTGCAAATTGATGTTAAAGTTGAGCTGAACCCAAACAGCAGACATCTTGAAATTGTTTAATGTATTTTGTCTACCAGTCAAACAAATTACATTTCATTTTAATATATGGAGCAATGACAAGCGTTTATATTTTAGTGAAGTTGTAAATAACAGAAAATGTCCTAGGGATTTTAAACTCACTACTAAAATGTCATTTGATGTCATTCTGTCTGTCAGTTAAATTATTATTATTTTCCCCCCAATGACTTGTTTTACCCCATGTGTCATCCCTCATCTTGTCCTTGTGCACCGCTTCTTTCCGCAGGTGACAAGTGGCTTTGAGCTCTACCTTTGCTTCAGTCCCCTGGGGACCAAGGCCATGGCTGTGGCTGCTGTTAACAAACTGCTGAAGTGGATCAGGAAGGAAGAGGACCGCCTCTTCATCCTCAGTCCCTTCACATACTGAGCCCTCACTACACAGCTCACCCCTCTTATACCCATGGAATGGCATGTTTAACCCATTGACTAGGACTCATGAGTAGGGCTGCAAAAGTGATAATCACTTAATCAGTTTTTATTAAAAAAAAACTCAAAAAAACTATATTGATATTTCTAGGCTTGAGTACTCAGATATCTACTGATAACAATCACAACGTTCAATTAAATTGAACAATACACACATAAAATACATCCTATGATGTTTTTACATGTAAATAGTAAATTAAATTAAATAGTAAGGACTGGACTGTGAAGTCCAATAGGGTTGCAAGAGTTAATTGGACAAATCGATTTAGTCGATTACAAAACAATCATCAATTATAACATTTTGTGTTGATTCATTGATATAATTCAAATAAAATATTTTTAGAATTGCACTTCTCTGTTATAAGATTAATAAAAAAAATATTGATTTGATTTGATTTTGTAAACACAATATGATTAAAGCCAGGATACCCGGAAGTCTCTGTCGGGTGGAAACCTCCAAAACTGTTACTTTTCTGAAAAATACCACGCCGCGTTTCGAGCTTGTAGATCTGCTATTTTTTATACTTTTGTGACACTGTAGTATGATCAAGTAAAAAACACAAAAAGTTAAAATACGGAGATAAGAGGTTTCTGCACGACAGCAACGATATACGTAACTTAAACCCAGGATAAAATCGATAGAATAATCTCAAAGAGAATAATGGATAGTTGCAGCCCTACTCATGATGATACCAAAGAATACAGCCATTTTTTCGATTTTGGAAAAAATACTATTGTTTGTCGTGCCCTTCGTCACTTTACTCTCAAACAAGCTATGTTGAAGGCTGAGTTGCCAAATAATTAGCTGGAGCGTACACCCCCTTTTCCATAGAAAATGAGCCCTACAGGTTATTGTGACTTTTCTCTTGTGCCACCCTAATGTCAAAATGTCCAACTTGCTGCTGTTCCTGTGGCCTTATCTCTAGTACCAATTTTAGGCCAAAGTTTACACTCAGACACTAGGGCCTTCATTTATCAAACTTGCGTAGACCATAAATTTGGCGTACGCTCATCTCAACGGTATAATATCAATCTGTCGTCAGTATGATTGAGCAACACTCAAAACTGATGTCAAGTCTCAGCTTGTATACGCCGATGGTTTCCATGACAAGCATCTACATGTAGCATATGTACAACATATGTAGCAGCCACTATTAACTTAAAATTGTGTAACCTGACATCTAATATCTAACATAACCCTAACATGAAAGGGTAGTTGGAATTACAGGGATTACAGATTCATCAACACCCGACCATTCTTACGTTGTGATTGGCAGAATGCTACTGTTTGATAGATCGCACGTGAGCCCCGTCATGAGATGATTCCTGCGCTCGGATCTGTGCTGCTTTCTACGTTCCATTGATGAATGAGGGTCTAGATGTCTCAAAATGGAATTGCAATGAAACTTGCTGAGCAGCACATTCATGGGGAATGAACCCTACTGATTTTAGGCGACCCCACACTGTTCGTCTTAATGTAGTCCCAGAGAAAATGTCCACATCGAGGCATAAATGTGGCAAAAATATTTCAAATCTTCAATGTAATGTGACACGGTCAAGGATGGCTGTCTATGAACCGGATCAGGCCATGGCTTCAGCAGTCATTTACATACTGTATGAAATTAGTGCTTTGAAAATGTACTGTGAGTCGTAGTCAATGACCTAAACATGCAATACCAACCTCTATGGTCCTTTTTTTTAAAGCTCCTTTCAGCTGACACTGTCTGGATGTGTGCTAGGCAAGGCAATGTATTTTATGGTACTTAGTGGGGCATCTTTATATGGAATAATGATGCTATTCTTCTGGGCCCCAATGATTTGAGCTGCACATGTGTGACAAAAGTAGATAAATGATATTTAGTGAACTTGATTTTTTCATTATACATTTTCCAGTTGATACACTGATGCACGCTGCTTTTGATGTAAGCACAATGACAATAATAATGATGCTGTTTAAAATCCATCCATTTTTTAAATGACTAGACTCTAGTTATTAAAAAAATGGCAAGACATTTTGAAAACAAAATGACTGGAATTCTCTAAAGATCCTGTATTTACTGTATTTTTACATATTGCCATGTTTATGGGTTGACCACATTCCATCTTTTACGATATGATGTCCAATATTATTGTGATAAGTCAACATGTCATATAATTTTTTTTAAATCTCAGTTTGTTGCCAATAATAATTCCACTAAAATGTAATCACCCATTTCTATGTCTTGTCCCAGCACTTACTGTATTTTCATTCAATGGTTAAAACTTCAAACTGTAAGGATTCCACTGGCGGTAATGATAGTTCCTAGCCTTTATATTTTCTTGCACATTAATGATGTAAATTTGGGAAATTTTGACATTCTGATTTTGAGTGTTTGTATTTATACAGTGATAATGTATAAATACACAGGTTACTAATTATAGAAGTTTGTTGTATTTAATAAGATTGGATAGATTGCATAACGTGATAAATTAACATTCACAGACTGTATTTGGCTCCAATGACCATGTCGTGACGCGTTCTAAGACGTGTGTGTAACACAGCTGGAAATTGTTGCTGTGTTGGTCTTTGATGCTTTCAATACTTATTCTTAATGAAATAAAAAACAAACACACATGAGTAAAGCTTCTGTTTTGTTTCATCCAAATCCTGATGAATGCATGTATTTCATTATGCTATAGCCCGTTGGTTCTCAAAGTGGGGTCCGGGGACCCCCAGGGGTACTTGAGGGGGTTCCAGGGGGTCCCCAGCTAAATGGTGGATAGGAACCAAATGGACCCTTAAATGGGTCTGTAACTCTGAGAGTGTACAAATGGGTTAGGGTCCATTTGGTTCCATTTGTACACTCAGAGTTAAATTAACATTGATTTTACAATATAAATTGGGGTACCAGGGATAGAAATGGCATTAAATGGGGGTCCGTAGCCTAATGCATGTCAAACTCGGGGTTCCTTGAAATTAAAATGGTTGAGAATCACTGCTAGAGCCGTAAAAATCTTCTCTTATGGGGGTCCCTGGTATATCTTTTCAAATGGGGGTCCGCGGGCTAATAAGTGTCAATTTGGGGGTCCTTGACATGAAAAAGTTTGAGAACCACTGCTATAGCCAACGTGTACTGAAGATTACTATGTTCACTTCCCTACACTGGTTGACTCGTCTGTTTTAGGATTATTTTTAATATTTTATTTTTACTTTACGGGAGTATTTCCAATTTTCAGTACTTTTACTTCTACTCCACTACATCTCAGAGGCAAATATTGTACTTTTACTCCACTACAATGTTTGAAAACTGTATTTAGGCCTACTACTGTAGATTATAATTATTATTACAAAATATACAGTAAGTTCCACCTCAGCCTATTTTCAAATGGCCGATGTACATTTCGGCCATTTGAATAATCCCCCCCCCCCCCTCCCATTATTATTTACAAAGCTCACAATGCCTTGCCATGCCACTGAGCTTGTAGATCTGCTATTTTCAAAATGTGTTTTTGAAAACTTGTAAAAACTTCTGAAATGGGATATTCTGTAGGCCTACTTTAACTTTTTGGTACTTTAGGTACATTTTGATGCCAATACTTTAGTACTTTTACTCAAGTCAATTTCGAATTCCGGACTTTTACTTGTGACAGAGTATTTCTACATTGCAGCATTGATACTTTTACTTAAGTAACGGAACTTGAGAAAACATGCGGACATAGGCCATGGGGAGGAGCAATGGAGCAGCAGCCAGAGATGTGACTGTAGCCTGTAGGTACAGTTGAAGTTAGACCTGACAGAAGAACAGATGATATGTCACTATAGTAGACCTGTATACGCTCATTTCAAACGCTGGTGGTATTAGTTTATATCCTTGATAGAAGATCCGACCTAATTTACACGATTCTAAAACCAAATAATAGACCCTATCGCACGTGGATAAAGTAGTAGCCTATACTGGCCGTTGACCTGTGCAGGTAAGCATCATTTAAACCACTGTTAATAAGAGGTTTTACGTCTCCCCGAGAGCCAAAGAAAGTAGTGAAAATAGCCGATCTACAAGCTCACAACACATTGTGAGCGTGTAGATGTGCTATTTTCACTACTTCTTTAAAGTTCGTTTTAGGCTATTATTCATTCATGATTTTTTGGGGGGTAGGCTATTTAATTTATGAAAGAAATGTGAATTTTTGGGTGGATTTTTTGAAAATATTTTGAAATAATAATAATTTAAGCCTTGGATCAAGACTATCATAGATGTATTTTATCGAGTCGGATTTTTACTTTCGTATTGATCATAATATTATGATCATCAATACGAAACATGAAAGTAAAAGTCAGACTCTATCAAATACAACATCTAGTCTTAATCCAAGGCTAGTTCTAATGTGTAAACTGAAAGTGAGGTTAATTGTTACCCTGTCTATCCTTTCAGGACAGGTTTATCCTGGCAACAGTTAGAATAGCTAAACATACTTATTATGGGTTGTAGCCAACATGCTGTGAGACTGTGAAACTACATAGTTTCATTCATAGTTTCCATCAGTGGTGGAAAGTAACTAAGTAAATTAAATTAAATACTGTGCTCCTACTGTTTTGAGGTATTTTTTACTTTACTGGAGTATTTCCAAGTTTCGGTACTTTTACTCCACTACATCACAGAGGCAAATATTGTACTTTTACTCCACTACAATTAATTTCTACATTGCAGTATTGATACTTTTACTTAAGTAAAACATGTGAGTACTTTTTCCACCACTGGTTTCCATACATACTGCACTTGAATTAGGAATGTTCAAACTTATCAAACTGTTTGATATGACTCTACACAGACTAGTCTCTTTGAAGAATAAAGCAAAACACATAATAATAATATCATCATCATCATCATCATCAAATAAAGGAAATACTAATACAAAGAAAATTCCAGACGCTGGTGGTTCTGTATACTAGTGGTGTGGTAACAATTTCCTGTCACAGAATCAATTAATTTGATCATAAAGCATGTAGATACTATAGAACCTATTGCTCCTGGGCCAATATAAAAGTGAACTTCAGTGCTGTTGTTAAATGTTTAATTAACTACTTGCATGCTGTAAATAGCACAATAGGATAATGAATGGAAAATCACTTTGAAACCTTTCAAACTGAGCTTTATTAGCCTTGAACATGAAGAAGGTAAATCAGTGCCATTAATATGTATACCCATGTCCGTGTTGCTTTTAAACCCTAACCTTGAATTGGTTTGACATGCAACTGCAAATGTTAAAATGTAACATGCCATTGGTCGGATTCTATGAATTATTGATACCGGATAGTAGAGTCAAGACACTTGGCTTTCTTGCAAGACTGCTCATAGATAGAGTGAAGAGTTTTGTCATGTTTACATAAAAATCAGGTCCATAAAACCCCTTTTCTATTCATCTTTAAGAACAAATATTAGCATTTATTAAAGATGTGACACACACAACGAAGCAGTTGATTCTTCTCCTGACCTTAAGAGGCACAGAGTGCATTTGTGACCATCAGTCCGTGCGCATCTTTTTGCCAGAAAGGCACGTAGCGGCTGTGACTAGAATGCAGAGTAGAGAGGACAGGGCCCCTTGAATGCGATCTAACTGTGATGTGTATAGTTAATGATCCACCCAGCAGCTTCTGTTTAGTGTTAACACAATGCTCAGATTTTAGAACATAGTTCATTTTGGTTCCTGTTTCTGACCAAGATGGATTTGTTAATAAAACTGGATGGGACAGCACCTAATATTAGTCATATAACCATAGGTCAAGTAATTTACCCACCACTGATACATGTGTGTGTGTGACAGAATGGTGGATAATGACTATAGAGTGGCCGCACTTTCCTTGCGTAAAAAAGATCATGACTCACTTTGGCAGAAAAAGAAACAGGCAGATTAAGAGTAACACATTAACATCTGGATGATCTGTGCAGGGAGCCACAATACCACTTCAAACACAATACTATGTTGCTTAATACCGACACAGCACTTGCCATGATTATGTAAATATTTCCCCTCTCTGTTTGTGGTGAGTCAATGGAAGCTTAGGCACTTTATGAACTCATGTCCCTTTATCATTCTCTGTCTGATTTGGCTAATTTAAGTACACAGGATATTACTAGTGTCTTGGCCATGTTATATGTTGATAGGGATGAGCCACGATGCAAAAATGTATTAAAATGTACAGGAAATCAATGTTTTGACAATAGTCTTCCTCAGGGTTACCCTGAGGAAGACCAACGTTTCGACAATAGTCTTCCTCAGGGTTACCCTGAGGAAGACTATTGTCGAAACGTTGGTTTCCTGTACCTTTTAAATAATAAATGTTTGCATGGTGGCTAAGAGTTGTGCTGCCTCATCAACCTCTCAACATTATTACCTGCCGTGGTCAGCACCTCATCAACACCAGTGTGCGCTCCCTCGTTTATGTTTGCTTGGCCATGTTGTTATATGAAATGTTTTCAGCTTTGTTGCATTAAGCGGAAAGCTATTGATTTCAACCGTGTTCATTCAACACAATTATGCTTAGACTCAGACCTGGTAATCGCCACTTAATTCAATCAATAATATTAACATAATTATTTATTTCACCAATTATATTTGAATTAATGTAATCCTGATGAACTAATAATAGATTCATTTTGTAGGAGGCTTTCTGATTTTCCTGTTATCATCTCTCCTCAGGCATCAGTGGCTGCAGGTCTTAAGGATGGTTTTGTCCCAGTGTCGGTCCTGGAGGTAGCATAACTATCGTCTGTACCGTTTCCCCCTGAGAGTGGAAATGGTCCATTGGGCCGCAGGATGGGGGACCTGTGCCTGGCTCCAGACTATGCTGGCCTTTGCTGTGGCCAACTGTCCCTCAATGGCCCCCAGCTCTGTTAACTTCTCAGTTGTTTACACCATGCCCTTCTTCCACGCCCGTGGCACCATCCAAAACATAGTCAATAACTCAATGTATCAGGAGGTGTATGTGGCTTCTCAGAATGTGATCGAAGCTGTCAACAGGAGCCTGGAGAAGGCTTGGGAGCTTCACACTGGACCTGTTGGAAGCCCAGAATGCAACATATGTGATTTATGTGACACTGACAAGGATCCAAACCTATTAGAGAACACAGACAATGAGGTGTTGTTGCTGGATACCTTCTTCATGTATTTATACTCTTGCGGAAGTTCTCAATATGGCGTGTGCCATTTCCACCAACTTAACACAGATGGGAAACCGCCTTCTCCTTCGAAATGTTTATTCAGAAAGGAATCAAACTCTGCTGCTTACTGCCCTGACTGTGTGGCCAGCCCATTAGGTACCAAAGTCACCTTGGTGGAGGAAGGGCAGACTGTCTACTTTTTTGTCGCAGCTACAGTCAATGACAGTGTGACACAACGTTATGGCAGAAAGTCCATATCGGTGCGCCGTCCATTGGCGACGGAGGACGGGTTCTACAGAGACGTGCGCGGACTGACCGTTCTGCCGGGCTTGCGGAGGTCCTACAACATCGAGTACGTCTACAGCTTCTTCACCCAGGAGTTTGTCTACTTCCTGTCTGTGCAGAGGGAGAGCCCCGACCAGGAATTCTCTTCGTTTCAGACTCGCCTGGGCCGGCTTCCACGGAACGAGTGGGAGATGAGGAGGTATCGCGAGGTGATTCTGGAGTGCCGCTTCGAGCCAAAGCGTCGGAGAAGGAGGAACGTGGTCATTGAGCCCTATAAGGACGTGGTGTACAATGTGGTTCAGGCGGCCCACTTTGGCAAGGCGGGCAGGGAACTGGCAGAGGAGCTGGGAGCCGAGGAGAACGGTGACATCCTTTATGGGGTTTTTGCTGTTACCGATGACAACGGGGTGACGGAGCATGACTCTGCCCTGTGTGCCTTCCCCATGGTCCATGTAAACAAAGCCATCGATGTCGGTGTGGACGTCTGCTGCAAGTCTGGCCCAGAGCAGCTATCCAGAGGGCTCTGTCACTTCCAGCCCTGTGAGAACTGTCCTCATGAGGTGAGCCACTCAGTCAACTCAAACACGCCAATGCCAATCAGACATGTTGACTGCAGTTTATTAGAATAATCGTAGATCAACATTTGACTCTACTTTTATTATTCCTCATGGTTCCATAGATGGATAAATGTTTTCCTATTGTGTCAAATAATGGCCGACATATCGACCAGACTGATATATCGTCCGGCCTGATATATCAGTCTGGCTCTATTGCTGACTCAGTTGTCATGAGAGGGCCTGTTGAATGTCACATGGGTGTGGTGCCATTATTTAAGCAGGATGTTCTTTTAACATTATGCATACACGTGACAAGGATATTAACCTGAGACTGATTCTACAAATGTAAATCCGCAAACAGTTTTCTGGAAAAAACGTGTGTTTCTATATCAGTGGTGCTCAAACCTTTTCATGTCAAGGACACCCAAAATGATATGTATTTGAACCCCATCTCAAAAAATGATCGGTTTAAAATATATATATATTAAAAAATGTGCACAAATTGTCACGATTTTTCAAAAATAGCAGATCTACAAGCTCATAGCGCGGCACGAAGTGACACGCTATGAGCTTGTATATCTGCTAGTTTTGAATAGCCAAAGTATAAAATAATGCATGTATGGTTAACGTGGTTAAAATCTAAAGTGACACAGATGCTTTCCCGGTTTTATTGGGTTAAAACAGACATAGCTCAGTGAATCATGTCTCAGCACAAGAACGATGATAATAAAGTCCCAGTTCCACTGACATGTAAAGCCAATAATCAATTGGTAACTTTCCATTTTGGCATCCTATGGGAAATATGTTGGTCTTGAATGCTGGTTTATCCCCCAATTCTCTACCTTGATTGATTTCCCACAGCTGGAGTGGGAATGAAAAGTGTCTGTTTTCCAATAACAGCCAAAGCACAGACCCACCTTCTCTTAAAATAGCCTAGAATTTATATGAAATAATTTCGAGAGTGCTTTGAATAGCCCTTCCTCAATTAATAAATACAATCAATATTTTACTCTATTTAACATCTTCATTCATTCTCACAGACTGAACATGACATAATCAATAGTTCAAACATCTG
Source organism: Gymnoscopelus braueri (assembly GCF_963280865.1). Classification (NCBI taxonomy): domain Eukaryota; kingdom Metazoa; phylum Chordata; class Actinopteri; order Myctophiformes; family Myctophidae; genus Gymnoscopelus; species Gymnoscopelus braueri. Next base: position 17,839,401 of record NC_137612.1, read on the forward strand.
GCATTTTAGCTTCTTGATGTTTAGCCTAGAGTGCTAACTTCATCTAATAGATTATCAACCACATGAGACCTACAGTGTTGTGAGTTTATCAAGATTCAATCAGGGGCCAACTTTTGGATAAAAAGTCCTTTTCAAAATGGAAAAAGACAGCCTACTGTACCTGCTCACTATGCAGAAGGAAAAGGCTTTATAGTGAATGAATGCTAAATAAGCATTTATTATTTATTAATTTGACTGAATCTACCATTGCATACAGGAAGAGGTTATTTTGGACAATTTTCTTATGCCTCCTGTCTGTTGCATTCATTTTTTAACTGTTAAATAATGATGGGTTATGTTAGATGAGAGAGTACAAAGGAACGCTCCTTTGGGTTATGAAAGTGGTGAGTTTGATATTGAAGATGCTCTTTGAAAGTGTACCCCATTAGAGAAGAAAATATTCAAGGAAATCTACTTTCTTGAAAAAAGCAAGAAAAAAAAGGGGGGGGGGGGACAGGTTCCCCCCAAGCTTCTTTATTGTTGCAACATATCCACAAAAGACTTAGATTAAAAACATGTAGCACCAACATGTTTCAGCTGTGGTCTTTTCTTCAGTGTTTTGTTAGCTACTATTGGCCTGTTTTATATAAATATATAAATTCTCATGAGTAAACAGCAATGTGTTTTTAGATCCCAGCATATTTTCCATAATTACAAAAAAATCCAAGCTCTTGAACACTGGACATTTCTTGCAGGTTACTTAAGTATAAGTATGAGACAGAGTGCGTGGTCATTAAGGACATGTCTGGGGGGATGGGGTGGTTGGGCATTTAATTCTGATTGCCAGTTTGAAATATGAGACCCAATAACTTCCTGTAACGAGCTAACATTGCTGTTATAATTACAGAGCTAAAGTTTCTGAAGATTTTAAGAGCTGCACTGAGGCAAATTCCTATAAACGGTGTTGACGTGACAATAAAGTATTGAATTATATCATGACATTGTGGTTGGGAGATGGATGTGGTTTCTCTGTCAGGGACGGTGTTGTGAAATTAGGTACATTTTCAATGGTAGAAGAAACTAAACAGATGCTTGTTACCATTCAGAAAGGCTACTTTAGCGTCTCTGGTTTGAAACATGCTGGTTTCTATTGTTCTATTTCTTACAGGTGATGAAAGTTTGGAAATAATTTTAAAAGAAAAAAATAGTATTTGTTATAATACAATATTAAAAACAAATTTCTTTAGTAAATGTCGTTTTTTATAAACCGTAGTGTGTGCAGCTACCATTTGGAGCAGTGAACTCTGGCTGCCAAGGCCTCTGCTGTTATACTGTGCTTAATCTCTCAAGAACAGCTTCTGCACTGCGTTGGAATCTGTCGGGGAGGTTCGTCATAACGTGTGCGCATGGGCGTGCCTTCAGATCAGGAAGCAGGCCGCGCTTTACCCAATCAAATCAATCAAACGTCCAGTCAATCCCAAATTTTAATCACATGTCAAGTGTGGTTTACTCAACAAATACCCAAAAGAATTTCCACTTTGATCCATAGGGGGCGCCACAAATGCTCAAAATGTAACCGTTTGATGCAAAAACCTTATTTTGGGGGGATCAATCCTCTCAAAATGAAACGCAAGTGATCTCAGGAGTTACGTGACAATGTAATTGGCACAGCCTCCGACGGTATTCCTCCCAGCGTATTCCTCGAGTCCCGGCGGCAGCGACCCGCGACTAGCGTCGGTGCAACCACACTCTGCAATTGCCCTGAATTGCGACGCGTCTAGTTTAACAATAGCGTCCGCGGAGCAGACAAAACCACGGAAAGATATTCACATTTTAACTTACTCTTTCATCATAGAAACAAGTGGGCTTATAACCAATACGATCCATGTTCTCTGGGAGAAGTGGTGTTAGTGTTCCGTGTAGAAATATTGTTAGTGGGAATGAAAACATAGTCGCACCAACCGGAAGTGATGCGCTGAAGGCATACAACAAACACCGGTTTCCTTGCGCTCTGGCGTTACGTTTTCTTCCGCCCAGAGCCAACAGACATAGAACAAACAGCAGAGGGCGCTGTTTTTCATTTTCAGTTGGCGATGGGTTCCCAGATTGTACTGTGCTTGGCTGCTCGTCTCAGTGCATTGTGTCCTGCCACAGGAATGTCCAAGAATCTGAAATCCTGGTTGTTCCATATCTCCCAGATTCTGAAAAACAAAATGCTGCATTAACTAACATTAATTAACATTATTATCAACTATCTCAGTCTAACCCTGGAGTGTGACAGCAACAAGATGCTGTCATTGCAGTGTCATCGAAACCTGTGTGTGTGTGTGTGTGTGTGTGTGTGTGTGTGTGTGTGTGTGTGTGTGTGTGTGTGTGTGTGTGTGTGTGTGTGTGTGTGTGTGTGTGTGTGTGTGTGTGTGTGTGTGTGTGTGTGTTTTTGTCTGTCTGTCCTGGGCATAACTCGGGCGCCATACGCCACCGGCTACCCTGACTGGCCAACCTGACCAATCGACTTCACTGATTGGCTGAGCTTTGCATCACGTTTATGCAGCTTCACCAATACGTGGACAATAGAACTCCATTTGTGTATGACATGTGCGTCATCAACACGACATCAGCAGTTTTGACGTCATCAGAGATCCCCATATCTCCATATTTTACATGTATCTATTTTGCCGCAATGGATACTCTGAGAACGGGTGCAATGGGTACTCTGCCAACAAGTACAAGTTCAACAAGTTACAACGGTTATTGCATAAACATTTGGGCCATGCATTCCTGAGTAGGCCGGTGCCTGTTTATATCTGTGGAAACGGGTGCCACACTGGGTTCTCTAACAACGGGTACAGTGTGTTCTCTGACAACAGGTACAACGGGATGGGTAATGCATAACCGGGTTGAGCATGCATTCCCAACTTGCATCGTTCCCTATTTACATCGTCCCCGACTCGGCTGGTCCTCGAGTAGGCCGGTGCCCGATTCTAAGAGATGGTTTATGCTGAAATGCCAATGCTACAGTCTCTTCTCAGATGATGAGAAACCTTGGAAACATACAAACATCTTAGTTACATTCCCATCTGTGTTAGTTGACAGTTATGAACAATTCAATACGTTCCTCATAGTATTGTGGAAAAATGGATTACAGTGAAATATAAACTTATTTTTATTTTACTGGGCACAGCCTACAAATGATTTACTTTTCTCTCCTATCCTTCTTCTCTTCCTCCTTCTTCCACTTGACCTTTTGAACTTTAGCCATTTGCCTTCAGCAGTCAGATGAAAACTAACCAGCTAAATCAACTAACCAATCAGCTAAATTTCCCTTGAGGACAGAAACCACTGAGGCTTGATCAGGAAACTGATCAGAATTCACAGCATTGTTTTCCCCCCCAGGGAACATGAGTGACAACAGTCAATAATAGTGCTAATAGAATCGATGTTAAATGTTGTCCTCAAAATATGTTACTGCTCTTCACTGCTCAAGCGTGGAGACCAAAGAGGTGGAGGATGCATATTTTCTTACATTTATTTTCACTTCTCACTTGCTGTGTTCACTTGCTGATTACATTTTGTTTATTTGATTAATTATAATAATTCTAACTATAAATATACGCCAATGTTCTGCATGTGCGCATGTGAGTGTATCTGTCCTTTTCATATCTTGAGAACCATTCAACCGATCGACTTCAAACCCGGCGCGTGCATCACCAAAGACCCGAGAGAGTTCAGTGTCCGGCTTCAAGTCGGTTGTCCAGAACCGATATGCCCACATAGGCATATAAAGACCCGGTTATCCAGAACCGCCAATCTGACCGATGAAATATGCCAATATATATGACAGAGATGTCCATATATGGGCATAGGAGGGACAAGCGCAGACAGATACAGAGATTTCCATATATGGGCATGCATGGCATAAAAGGGACACAAGCAGACAGATAGGTACTTTGACAATAGGTACAACAGGTTTTGTAAACCGGACAGGGCCTGCATTCCCAACTTACATAGTTTCCGACTTGCATCGTTCACAAATATGCCATAGCTTAGTTTTTCTATAAATTCACGAAATCTCTATGAGTGAGTGAGTGAGTGTGTCCCCTGTGTATCTCAAGAACCGCTCAACCGATCGACTTCAATCGATTGCATGTGTATAGCTGATGTCCTGAGGGAAATTAGTTTGTTGGATACCGTTTTATTTTAACTGAAGATGTTGAGCGCACACCCAGTTTGTGATATGACAGTTGTTTCTTTTCAATACTGACCTATTAGTTTGATACAAAGACATAAGTGTTAGACAATGTGTACATGAAGACTCCCCTTAAACTATACCCTATTCTGTATCTGAGCTATAAGGCAATAAATATGTCAGCAGCAAATTGTCAGCAGATTCAGGTTGTGCTTCTGGCTCAGAATAGAACTTTTATGTGTAGGGCGGTGCCTGGAGGCTGTGGTGGCACATTCTGCAAATGTTTTTGTAGATAATTAAATGATCATCCAAGTCAAAGTTGCTGGACTGAGAGATGAATCATGTAGATTAGAATAATTGAAAGGAAGGTGTGGATCTTTGTCAGGACTGACCTGATAAGACACCTGGATGGTCATGTGTGTTATCACAAATAAAGATGTAAAGGAGCATTTATGTGCGGGGGCTTCCCTTAAATTGTTCTACATTCTACTGCATTCAAAAATGGGTCTTATGCACTCCTGTGGTGTTGTAGAGTAAACTCTTAACATTTCCACAATGTTAACAACGTCATTAGAACATTACACTGCAACAAAGTCAAAACCAGTTGCTCTGTTGCCTTTCTCATAATCTTGTATGGTAATTTAGAAGATGTAAGGACACACAAATATTCACATATAATATTCAATATGTGTAATCAAGAGTTGTCAAACAGCTTTTGGAGTAAAGCTTGGTGATTTTGCAGTAGTGACACAAACCAAAAGGGAGCTCTTAAGACAATACCATTTAATTCACATCATCTGTTTATGTCCATGTCCTTGTGACTAGAGTTCAGAGAACAACGCTACATGCCGGGACCAGCCCACCATGGTTTCCAAACCCTGTTACAGAGTGGACCTGTTCAACAGGCAGATGACTGATATCCTCCTAACCTCCCTGTTGGTCACCACCATAGAGAACAAGACCGTGGCCCACATCGGCACCTCTACTGGACGTCTGCTGCAGGTGCAGGAATGGACAAACACCTTTAACGAGATACACCACCAGCCTGCATAAAACAACGTGTTTTACGTAGGCTTACAGAGAGTGACAGTGTTTATATAATAGATTAAATAAATTAAACATACAGTATGCAGTACATTCAATTATCAATTGAGTATAAGGTATTCATGAGAAAAAAACATCAGTTATATCTGTGTATGTGTGTACGTGCACAAATGCACCTACAAAAAAACAAACAAACATATTTTCATATTAACATTCATATTTTTACATATACTGTACATTACGTACAGTATATGGAAGGAATATGTACGTTATAGAAGGAATTGTATATGGCATGAAGAATTTTATAGCTGTCACTTTTTATTGTAGTCTAGTCATTACTTGCCTGCTGAATGGATTCCAATGTTATTGACTCTCTGTTGTGTCTGTTTTGGCAGTATGTGTTGAGACGATCGAGCCCTATTATCTTTGCCAATTACTCTTTGGCAAAGAACCAGAGAGTATCCTCCATTGCTGCTGTGTACTCCCCTGAATATCTTCTCTTTGTGGTTGGAGACAAGGTACAGTATGGAAACAGCAGGCCTATATATCTTTGAATGATATCATATTACAACTTTCAGATCAACTTTTGGGACATTTATATTCTATTGTTTCATAGTTTAGAGTGAAGGCCCATAGGCAAAACCATGCTACAGTAACATTCAAATGCAGTGAATGCAACTGCATTTGTGGCACCTGGCATACGTGCCCTGATTTAGCTGCACACTGGTGTCGTGCATTGAAAATAGCAGATCTACAAGCTCAAAACGCGAACATGTTGTTTCTTGGTTCCAGATGATCCAGGTGCCTCAAAGAGGGCCAGGCTGTCAACACTTCCTCACCTGTGCCACGTGTCTGACAGCCCCCGAGTTCATGGGCTGTGGCTGGTGCTCTGGTGAATGTTCCTGGGAGAGTGAGTGTCACAGTGGCTGGAGGAATGAGTCCTGTCCACCAGGCATCAGTGGGGTAAGATGTGCCCAACAGTATTCCTGTTGACGACATTCACACGGTGGCCATTTTGCTCTTACTTTATGTCATAGCCCTGCCGACTCTCAGAGTGTGACTTAGTGTAAGAGCAAAATGGCTGCTGGGTGAATGTGTGAACAGTCCACTGCTATGTATTCCTGAAGAGTATCAGTCAAATTTTTTTTTGCTGTGCTGTTTACGTCACAATGTCACAGGGTCTGAATATCGGAGTATAAAAATATAATATGCTTTTACATAACAATGAATAGCATTTCAATTTAAAAGTGACACTATCTTATACAGTGCGTATATATTTATTTAAATCTCCGCAGTTCTCCCCAAGAACAGCACCCCCTGATGGACAAACAGAGCTAACGGTGTGTGGCTGGGAGTTCCAGTCTCCTTCAAGGCCTGCGATCACCTACAGAACCCATCAGGTCCGATTAGGAATAACGCCCTGTGCTGTACTGTCATCAAAGAGCAACAGCACACAGTAAGTATCTGCATGATGCTCACTCTTTATTTGAGCTATTATATGTTGTACTGCATGCATACTGCATGGTGAGTACGTTTTTATGTCCGCCAGGCCGTAATGGCCGGAGCCGGGGATTATGTTTTCGCCCCTCTGCGTCCATTTGTCTGTTTGTCCGTGTCCCTTTGAGCAGCTAATCTCGAGCACCACTGGACCCAGTAGGCCATGGAAGAACCTCCACACAAACATTTTAAAATCGGCCTCATGGTGCCACTATGAGCCGCTTCATGTTTTGGGCTATAACTCTTAAGCCATAGGTCGTACAATAACAAATTTATTTCTTGGATCATGACACGAGTCCTGATTTAGGCCACGCCCATTTCACTTTCCTACTACTCCTACAGGTCTAAAACTCACACAAATTGGTACACATAGAGTCTGTTCTTATGCTATCAGTTTTTGATACTACATACTGTTTGCATGTAATTGCCTTCACAATTTGTTAGCGGTGCATATTTCTTACAAAAACACCATATATGATGAATCATACCCACATTGGAAATTATGTTCAGGGGCCTCTTAATGCTTTAATGATCTTGAAATCTGCTTGTGGTGCATGCATACATTTTCTGCTGACATGCTGATTAGTTTTTTATTGTGCCATTCCTTAGCTTGGTGTGTAAGATTCGTTCTGGGGCCATTGAGCTGTCCAAACCTGTCAACATTACAGTGGAAGTGCATGAGGGCAAGGTGGAGGGACGCTACTCTATTGATGGGAAGGCAGAGATGCAAGGGTTCACATTTGTGGTAAAGCTTTGATAATGCATCAACTCTTCCCCCCCTTGTTATATGACAATATTCTATGTCCTTGTTTATGTTTGTCATTACTAGATATTGGTTTATTTATATAGCCTTTTTACACTTAAACTTAAAAAGTAAACGTTCCCTCCAGATTCCCAACATCACAGAAATTCACCCCAGCTATGGACCTCGTGTAGGGGGTACACTGATCACTGTGACAGGGCCTCATCTGGATGCCGGCAAGGTTAGGAGGGTAACCCTCAATGAAGAGCCCTGTCCAATAAAAAGGTATGACTTCCCTTCTACTTTTAACAGCCAGAACTTCTTTGCCTCAAACTCTGACCAACCAACAACTCTATCTGCTAGGTGGGTAGAGTATAATATATATTTTTTTGCATGAGGAGTAGGCATACAATTCTTCTGAGAGTGTGTCACAGCAACTAGGAATATTTGATATTGCCAGTTGCCAATACTTGTTTCAGCATGTGTAGAGTAATTATGACTTGGAAAGATGCACACAAACTCAGGCATGCAATGCTGTCCTACCTCAGAGCTTTCTATTGCAGATACATGATGACAAATGAACAAATGATAATCTGTCATGGCAATACATGTTATTGTGTATTGCATACATGTATACATACAGTAGATCAGTTTGTTGAGGTTCGATACCCAGCATTGCCTGGGTTATTGTGTAGGTGAAATAGGCTCTTTCCCTCTCTATCCCTCTCTCTCCCTCTCCCTGTTTCCATCCCCCTCCCTCTCTCACTCTCTCCATCTCTACCTCTCCCTCTCTTCCTCTCTCTCCCCCTCTCTCTGTCACACACAACAGAAACCGTTGTCTAACAACAGAAATTTGCACTTATGTCAAGGATCTCCATATATGGGCATAATCTGACTTTAAACCGTTGCCTATCAATGCCAATTTGGGTTGATGTCGGACTCGAGTATGTCCATACTTCGGCATAATCTGGCTGCCCGTCTGCCACAGACAACTTGAACTTTTTTTTCTTTTCATAAATGAATTATATTGGTCATCATTTAACCACCCAGCCCTATTTTATACTTTGTTGTATGAAAGTGCAAAACTAGTGAAAATTGCTATTTCTGTTTTATTTTAATGATAATCTTTGCTCATTAGATACCAGCAAGTTGAAAGTGGTTTGGTCTGTCTGTGGGTTTTATATATATTTCATCAATGAAAAGTATTAACAAGAGCTTGTGACTAAATAATAACTACATTGGACCCATTGGAACACAGGTCTTTTTTTCCTTTCATTTCTTGAAAAGTAACAGTTTTGGACATAGAAGGTTTCTGCCTGACAGCTATGATATGCATGTATACTGTACATAGGTGTATACACACATTAATTAATACAATGAATGAATAATAAAGCATGAAAACATCCATAATAATATAATAACGTTGATGAACCTGTCCACTTTCCACTCTGCAGTGTCACAGCCCCTAAGGGCAACGTGTCATCCATCATCTGCCTGTCCCAGCCTATCTCTGAGGTCAGGGATGTACCCCTGAGTGTCTTTATTGACAAATCACCAGTCCTCACTACCAAGGTATTCTACTACAAAGAAAACCCTGAGATCACAGCTGTGCTGCCTGATTGTAGCTTTGACAGGTAGGCAAATGACAACTTCATCATAGCCATATGGTGAATTCTCTCATGCATTCATGTACAATTCCACCACACGCAGTCACACACACATACAGTAGGTTTTCTCTTATGCACGCAAGACACATCCACACTCACGTAAGTGTACGTGTGTGTGTGTGTGTGTGTGTGTGTGTGTGTGTGTGTGTGTGTGTGTGTGTGTGTGTGTGTGTGTGCATGCGTGCATAGCTACACACATTCACATTTAAATGTGTTATTTTTTAATATTGTTTGCTTTCTTGTTTGCTATATTGTCATGTTTCTTTCATCATGCTCAATTGTGGTTTATGATTGTTTTTACTTTACCATTTATACTTGCTTACTGTTTTGTACTGTCCGTTTGTATAATGTTTATTGTGATATTTTTCACACAGAATTATTTGTTTTCTAAATAAACTATTATCACGGTAAAGGAAATAGGATAGATATTAGTTCTGCATTCTCTCAAATGGCCCATCAAAATGTGAGAGGAAATTTGTTATTTTGTCCTTCTCCTTTGTAAAAAAATATATAACTATCGCTCTTATGTGTGTGTCTGTCTGTGAACTTCAGAGGTTCGAAGATTGTGATCGAAGGGAAGAACCTGGACTCTGTTTACCGGACCATAATACGCTTTAAACCCAACGAGAGTCACCTGAAACCAGTGAAGAGGGTATCATATTTACTCTCAACAACTTATTATTTATCCATTTTATTGATCATATGTTTTATCAGCTGTTTTGGCAGTGTGGTAGGATTTGTTTGTGGCTGCACACAGAGAGAGCCACGGTGCAGCAGTTAAACACCTGTATTTGTTTTTTAATACTACATTAAGGTTTAATCAAAAGGTGGTATGACAAGATAAAGACCCACAAAAACTAAGACAAAAAGAAGGGGGTGGTGGTGGGGTTAATGGGCCAAATATAGCATCCTGTGCAATTCTTCACATCACAAAGCACCAGAATAAACACATTACTTGATGTAACAATATTATGTACACAGTCAGTCCCTCCTGGGTTGTCATCAGTAGCAGCTGCTCTTTTTCTCATGAAAAATGCAGGTCTTGTTGTAGCTTGGTAAAGATGGCATGTGCAGAGCCTCTGTTACCGGTTTTGATTGACAAATATGAGGCCATTCTGTCCATTCTGGACAAAAGTCAAGCCAATGCAGGAGCCATTGAAAGAGGAAACAGCGCTTCCTTTCAATCTCTCTCTCTCATGCAATTGATTCTCTGTAGGTGACAAATTGCATTCATTGGCCAGATGCAATGAATCACAAATATTGATTGGGGGAGGGTGGGCTGTAATTTGGTCAAGAAAAGTGGGCTCTTTAATACCTGACAGTCAATCAGTTAACTACAATAACTACTGCATCAGAGCACTGCCCTGTGGCTCTCCACTTACAGCCGACAACAACCCACACGCCATTGTCATTGATGTCACTAGTCAGATGATTAGGCTATGTCTACGGTGTAACCATTATGTGTCATACATGTTGTGTGCACCAGGGTAATTATAGTTAAATAAAACTAAATAACAAAAACTAGATGCGAAACAGCAATTCTATACAATACAACAATACAAAATAATAAAAGAAAATTAAGACAAGGCTTAAAAGAAAGTTAACTGTGTAACTTTTTCAATTAAACAAAAGTAATTTTTTATATAATCTTTCACTGGTATATTTTTCACAATGACCAGTCCACATGAATGGGTTTATTGACAGCTTCTCTAAACACTATTTTTAGCCACGACTCCCAACACTATTTTGAGTCACAACTCACAACTCGCCAAAATGACACAGGCACCACAAAGGCTTATTGGGGTCGTTTTTTTTTTTCCACGATGGTTTTGTGTATGGTTCTTCATAATGTCCTAACTTTTAAATGGTATGATGTTTTGTTGAGGTTTTTATTCCACAATACCTTTTCTGACCTTTGTGATTTGCTTTCCTGACTAAAACTAAGAATATATATATATATTTTTTTAATAAAATAAAAATTAATACTAAACTGAAATGAAAAACAAATAATCAAAACTAAATACAAATGAAAAACTAAGGAGAAATTAAAGCCTATAATAACACAGCAGTTCAGTTAAAGGTTTTCAGTCAGGGATCCTATTTTGTTCCAGGAGTGCAAAGGCAAGTCATTGCCCACAAGGATGGAGTGTATCACTCCCATGTTCCCCAGGGACGAGACAGAAGAGGGACAGCTCTCCTTTGACATGGATGGGGCCGTGGGACTCTGGAATGGAGAGTTTTCTTACCACCCTTACGGCGAGCCCATACCATTTGAGGCAGATGGCCATGTACTACGCCTGTACCCCGGGTTTGATGAGGTGTCACTACATGTAAGGACTGTTCTGTCACATGAATTTGACACTTTTTCACACTTTTTAAGCTGAAATGAAAATAAACAATTTGTATTTACCATGTCTCAATTACGATACCTTTCTCCATACACAGCATCAAAAGCTTAACCTTGTGAGCTCCTGTATGACCATTATCATGACCGTGGCAGGAGTTGACTGTGATGCCAAAGTCCTGGACAATGAGATCACCTGCAGGATACCCAAAAACATGACCATGCCAAGTGAGGGGCTGCCCGTGAAGGTTAGTCAGAGCAGCGATTCAGTTACTGACAGACAGACAGACATACGTTTGTATGTAGGGGGCGGCATAGAATTTTGTCCCTGGGATCGCTCACTCAAACTGTAGAATACCTTGAGGTGGGTCTCAGATGCAGGGGCATCAACTGTTTTGTTTTTTGTTTTGTTAAAAATCTTTAACAATTTCTTCATCTAGACAAAAAGTAGGTGTAAAGATTGTGTTCTGTAAGAAAGTGGGGGATTTAAATATATTACATCTTGCACAAAAGATGTACTTTTCAGCACACAGCACTGGCTGACCATACTGATTGAATAATGACTTGCTCCAAGTCTAAATGTGGGCTCAAAAGCTCTCAGATTGGAGAGCAGTTAGTTACAGTATCTTAATTTGTCTAGTCTCCAAGTAGCAAGCATGAATGACACCTTGTGCAACCACTCTTATACAAAAACTGTATACACACAACATTTTCCTATGATGAAGTTTGTTGGCTTCTATTACTTTATCCAGATCTCCATCAATGGGCAGGTCCACAACGTAGGCACGGTGGTGAGAGTCAGTAACCACTACATGGTGGGCATTGTTCTGGGCATCCTGGCTGCGCTGGTGGCGGGTGCTGTGTTGGCCTTTGTTTTCATGAAGCACTTGAGAAAGAAGAAGAAAGGTACCGGTAGGCTTCTTCTTTTGTACAGCTTCTTGGACATTGACCTGAGAAGAACATCTTCGTCAGCGGTTGGGAGATTAGGATGATTACACAAATCTTTCTGCTTACACACATGTTGTATCATGGCTTGTACAATAGGTTTTTTATGGGTGTTCTTTAAAAGGTGTGAAATGTTTTTCAGCCTCCATGATAGAAACCCGCTTGGCTCATAACCCAAACCGCCCTGGTACAATCAGTGTCGAGCTGTCGCCTGTTGGGGACTACAGGAGAGGTACAGTGAGATAATAACAAAGCACACGAATGTAATACCCTGTTACGAATATGTACTTAAATCCTTAAAATATCCTTTAGTCATTTTTTTTATAAATCGTAGCTTAACTCATACATTTACAATTTAGGCTTTTAAATACTAACTAGTGACACTCCTACCCTTGATAATTAATATAGCGATTAATCTGCTTTTAATTATTTTCAATTCTTTTATTCATCTATGCAATTAAATTAGACTATACAATTGCAGTAAAATGGAATTGCATAATGTTTCTGTCCATAGACTAATGGATTATATTATTGTTTTACTCCTTCTAGCGGTATCTCTGAATCCTTCCCCTCTGCTGGCTGGTCCTGTGGCCTTTCCCAGGCTGGCCTATGCTGCGGGCAGCATGGACCCCACCCTCACCCCACTCATGCCTCCAGAGAAGATCTCCATCTCCAGCTTCAGGCCCGAGCTCCTGGAGGAGGTGAAAGACGTTCTCATCCCCGCGGAGATGCTCATCGTCCAACACCATCGCATCATAGGGAAGGGTACTCTACATCACTGTGTGTGCATCCGCTAGAGTCACAGTGGAAAATCATTATCTAGGATATGTTTTATTTTAACGGCAGCCTTCTTAAGCATGATTTTATACTTCGGCTTCCTGCGCTATAAATAGCCAATCTACAGTACAAAGCTCACAGCGTGTCACACCGTACGAGGATAAATTAGGCATTACTCTGTCTCCACCTTTTTCTCTCTCATCTAGGTCATTTTGGCACAGTTTATCACGGCTACTTCACAGACCACAACAACAGAGAAATCCACTGTGCTGTAAAGTCATTGAACAGTGAGTAAATCCTTCTTAAGCCGAGAGATCCAATATAACTAAGGGTAGGTAAATACTAAATAGAGTGTTGTTCGGGAGAGCTGTTGATGTTGGCTACTGCACAAACAACATTTTTTATCTCCAAAGAAAATAAAGTAATCTTATCTTGAATTCTTGGATGTTATTATTATTGTACAATCCCAGGCTCCATTTGTACACTCTCAGAGTTACAGAACTTTAAGGGTCACCCTCAAGGAACACTGAGCTGAGGGTCACTGGACCCCACTTTGAGAACCTATACTGCTGTATATCTCTCTCTTACTTTTGAATCCTTTACCCCCCCTCCCTCCTCTCTGCCTTTCGTTCGTTCTCCTTGCCCACCCCCTTCTCTATGTGTGTGCGGCCCAAGGAATAACGGATGTGGAGGAAGTGGAGCAGTTTCTGAAGGAGGGCATCATAATGAAGGGTTTCCATCACATCAACGTGCTTTCGCTGCTGGGCATCCTACTGCCTCAGGAAGGGCTCCCTCTAGTGGTTCTGCCGTACATGAAGCACGGAGATCTCCGTCACTTCATTCGCTGCGAGAAGCGGGTGAGATGCAGGGCCATTGCCAGGAGTTATGTTGGCAGCCGTAAGAAGTGGGCACCTGAGAAGTCTGGTCCCTCAAATAAGTATACCTTATTTGAACATGTTTACTTTGAACATTTGATGAAGGGCAAATTGAGGTCTGATAATGATGTGCCGTGCATGTTCAAGTCATGTATATGCCTACTTTACATTTTCCTAAGCATATTATTCTTTACTTTTTCACATTTTGGAAAATAAATGCCAATTTCGTGCCCAGACTTCTCAGGTCCTGTATGCTTTATGTTCATATACAATTTTAGGATACCTGGCCCCTTAAAACAATGCTTTTTGATGGCACGTAGCAGCCCAAACCTCTAGTGGCTCTAAATTTGGGCAAGGTTTCAGCCCGATCAGAGCCCCATTGACTTATCAAATTAAAGTTGAATATTTCAAAATGTATACAACATGTGAAAAACTGGAGGTACTAAGTTAGCCTACTGGCAGTGTACACAAGAAATGCTGTGCTGATCGGTCCAGTGGTTTGCTAAATTAGCACATACACACAGAGCGCACAGCCCGACCGTCTATAAACAGCTAGCCTCCTGCAGAGCCCGCCTTGAAAACAATTAGGAAAATTGCCGACAGTAATGTAAATTAAACCGTTAGTTATCAAAACAATGGGCTAACTATGCAGCACCGGTGGTATGGTCATTAACTACAGTTAATGATTTGTTTACAGATGTATGCACAACCATCTGCCTACAATTTGGCATGCATTGTGAACAATTTCCAGTGGACCTAATTTAGTACCTCTCCCTGTGTGAGTTTCTTTCAGAATCCCACTGTGAAGGACCTGATTGGCTTTGGGCTGCAGGTTGCCAAGGGAATGGAGTACTTGGCTCAGAAGAAATTTGTACACAGGGACCTTGCAGCACGAAACTGCATGTGAGTCACCTGAGGAGGTCATCTGAGGAGGTCGAGAAACCAGCAATTAATTCATTGCCACTGGGCCTCGTTGCACGATGGATAAATTATTCATGCAGTACCTGGAGACTATGTTTTCGCCCCTGTCCGTCCGTCTGTGTGTCAAAAATGCCACAAATCATTAAAGCAGTGTCCGATTGCTATGACACTCTGCGCACACACTGGCAGTAGGCCAAGGAAGAACCGCCACCCCAAACCTTTCAAATTGGCCTCTTGGTGGCGCTATAACAGCTCGCTTCACGTTTTGGTCTATATCTCTTGACCCATATGTCATACAATCAAAATCTTTTTTTCCATGGACTCATTGGATCGATTCATGACGCAACATATAGTTTGTGCCAGATTACATTTTCAGCCATTTTGCGTTTTCTTCTAAACACACTTTTTGCCACTACTCCTACAGATTTGGTCCAAAACTCACAGAGCACAAAAAAGGGAGACCTGTGGGGAAAGGGATACAATGTTTCGGTTATTCTGACCTTCATCAGGCATCGTCCAAAACTCACACAAATTGGTACAGAAGATTATCTTAGGGGTCATGTGATCAAGATGTATGAGTCTGCTTTTTCAGGTCCCATTCCAATTGGATATGACTGCCTCCCCAAGTTTGAGGACCCTGGTTAGGCAAGTGCTCCGAGGAGCCGATGTGACCCCTCAACCACTTGAACCGTAGAATCCCTCTTCTGGGGAAACAATTGTCAAAAATTGCAGTTCATAATGCGTCGCAAAGTGACGCGATTTGTGCTTGTAGATCGACTGTTTTTGCTTTTGGTCTAAGAGGGAAAAAAGAGCAGACAAAGTATAGAGCCGACCCCGAGTAGGCTTTAAGTCAGTGGTTCTCAAAGTGGGGTCAAGAGACCCTCTGGGTTCCTTGAGGGGGTTCCAAATGGACCCTTGCAGGTCTGTAACTCTGATATGGTAGAAATGGAACCAAATGGACCCTTAACTCTCAGAGTTATGGGGGTCCTTGAAAGTAAAACGTTTGAGAACCATTGGTTTAAGTGGTTAACTGTGTTGTGTTCTTAGGCTGGATGAGTCGTATACAGTCAAGGTGGCAGACTTCGGCATGGCCAGAGATGTTTTTGATAAGGAGTACTACAGTGTGCAGGACCATCGGAAGGCAAAGCTTCCTGTTAAATGGATGGCCATTGAGAGTCTGCAGACACAGAAATTTACATCCAAGTCAGATGTGGTGAGCATAACAACAACAACAATGACAACATAAACGTATTATATAGTCAGTGGTATAGATCAAAAACAGTGGTTGTCAGCCATTTTAGTGCTGAGGCACATATTATTATTATTATTATTATTATTATTATTATTATTATTATTATTATTTGTTTTGCAGATAGAATGCATCATTCCATGAACATGGAAATAAAGGCTTGTGCTAAGATTTGAATTGAATTGAAACAATGTTATTGTAATTACTTTGTGCCATCTTTTGCTGGTGATGGTCTTTTTTCTTCTCAAACCTATGAGCTGAAAAACTTGCATGTTTTTCTTAAATCAGCATTTGCTTAAATATATAGGTCATTTGTCATTCCAGTGGTCCTTCGGTGTACTGATGTGGGAGATGCTGACGAGAGGAGCTAGCCCCTACCCAGAGGTGGACCCTTATGACATCACACATTTCTTAATGAAGGGGAGGAGACTTCCACAGCCGCAATACTGTCCTGACCCTCTGTAAGTTGTGATTAACTAGTCCATACCCGGTCGACGCATCCGTGGGGGGATATGCGCACATGATCTGGCAACCCGGGAGGCAGTTCGTCCCGTAGCTGGGCAGCCCCGCAACCATGGCGACATTGGTTTTACACAAAAACGCTTATAAACAGCTGAGATTTGGTGATATCGCAAAACAAGCAATTTTGGCCTCACCAACCATGACACTAACCATGACAGAGGTTTGTCAAATTATAGGAGGATAGAGCCCAACCAGAAATAGCCGATCTACAAGCTTACAACGCGACGTGTTATGAGCTTGTAGATTTAAATCTTTAAATGCAGCTTAAGTGGTTATTTGTGTTTATTTCTATTCATTTGTTTGTTCAGAAGTGAATTCTTCTCAAATAGAAACTTTAATTAAATCTAATTCAAATTGATTTGAACATTTACCAAAACTTTGGTAATTGGGGTCTAGGACTCTCCAAAATCGGTATTGGCAGCGGACCCAAAAATCTGTTCTAATTATATATCTGCAGTTTGCTGGTTACTCTGAGTGGCCCTTCATTCTCAGACTTATTGTCTCCGCCAGGCCGAAGGCATGGCGAGAGAGTATGTTTTACCCGTCCGTCCGTCCGTCCGTCCGTCCGTCCGTCCGTCCGTCCGTCCGTCCGTCCGTCCGTCCGTCCGTCCGTCCGTCCGTCCGTCCGTCCGTCCTGTCCGTCCTGTCCGTTCGCGACCAGCTAATCTCCGGCACCGTTGGCCCGGTCACTGCGAAACTGTGCACACACACTCCCTGGATGCCAATTCAGAACCAAATCAAAATTTTCACATGGGCCAGTTATAGTGCCACCAGGAGGCCGATTTGTGAAAAACCCATTGCTTTATATTACTCCTACAGATTTTTCCAAACGTCATGCAAATCGGTACACACTAACTAACTCTATAGTCATGTGATCACCACGGATCTGTCTGATTTTCCATATTCCCTTCTGATTGGCTACGGTTGGCTTCCAAAGTTTGAACTAGTTTGAACAAGTTTGAACAAAATGCCTCGAATCATGAACGCAGCTTGCGATTTCCGTGAAATTTCACAAGCACATTCCCACTAGGCCGAGGAAGAAATGCCACTTGAGCATTTTCAAATCAGCCTCATGGTGGCGCTATAACAGGCCGATTTGCGTTTTTAACTATAACTGCACTGATCTGCATCAAACTTTGCACGCACACTCCCTGGAGGCCAAGGAAAAACATCTGCCCTGCATTTTTCACTTTTACCTTTTATAGCGCCACCAGCAGGCCGACTTATGTAAAACATTTTTTTTATATTAAGCCTTCAGATTTCATCCAAATTTCACGCACATCGGTACACATGATCTCTATAGCTATGTGATCAAGATGGATCTGTTTGATTTTTCATATTCCATCCTCATTGGCTAACATTGACATCTAAAGTTTGCTGGAGTGGCCCGTTTTCAACACCAATGCCGCAATTCATGAACGCAGCGTCCGATTGCGGTGGAACTTTGCACGCAGATTCGCACTACGTTGAAGAACAAATGCCACCCTTTTAATATTGCCCTATTATAGCGCCACCAGGAGGCCCATTTTTGCAACACTTTTCACGTCTGACAACTGTCTGACATATCTGTATGCTCAGCTTCTTCTTCTTTTGGCTAATTCCCATCGGGGTCGCCACAGTGGATCATCAGTTTCCATCTGGTTCTGTTTTCCTCTGTGACTCCTGCCACCTGCATGTCGTCTCTCACCGCATCCATAAACCTCTTCTTTGGCCTTCCTCTTCTCCTCTTACCTGACAGTTCCATATTCAGCATCCTTATCCCAATGTACCCCTCATCCCTCCTTTTCACATGTGCTAACCATCTCAGCCTCGCCTCTCTTGTTTTATCCCCAAACTCTCTAACCTGGGCTAATCCTCTAATGTAGTGATTTCTGATCATGTCCTTCTGTGTCACTCCTAGTGAGAATCGTAGCATCCTCAATGTTGACGCCCCCAGCTGTGCCTCTTGTCAGTGCCACCGTTTCCAAGCCGTAAAGCATGGCTGGTCTCACTATACCGTCCTATACTGTACATCTTCCCTCTCACTCTTGCTGTATGCTCAGCAAGGCTTCTAAATTAAAACGTTATTTATTATGAATATCCTAGGCTGTAATTTCAATCTACAAGGTAGAGGAGGAGGAAAACATTGTCCTCCTGACACAAAGTCCTTGTGGTAACAGGGTGTTGGAATGGTCAATGTAAGTGGTAAAGACGTGAATTGGCCACTATTTTGTATCCTGGCCTGGTTAAGCAATACAATATAGAAGTTAATGTTCATATACCTCTCTCTCTCACTCACACACACACACACACACACACACACACACACACACACACACACACACACACACACACACACACACACACACACACACACACACACACACACACACACACACACACACACACACACACACACACACACACACACTGGTGTTACAAGTGAAAGTCAACATGCTTTTCCTGTTTTTGGACAAACTTTAATGATGAACACCATAGTCTGTGAGCTCTGGGAGGCTCTGGAGAATAGATCAACCATTCAGGGAAGGACTGTGAAGAAAGAACAGAATGTCTTGGTTTTCTGTGTGAAAACAAACGTGACTCGTAACTAATAACTCATTCTTTGCTTCAATTAAAGTTTCATTTACATGTGCAGTACATACTATATAATAATTACAAACGGGTTGGTCTTGTTTTGTGAAAACAAACATGATTCGTAACATCACATAGGCCTACTAATAACTCACTCTTTGCTTCAATTAGAGTTTAGAGATTAACTAGACATTCGGGCGCTATAGCCCTCACATGTAGAGTTCGAGTATCTTTCACAGTCCATGTCCCTTTTATGACACGTTTTGTTTGGGTCTGATGTCATGCTGTCACAGTCACAAATAGGATTTGCACAAAAAAGAAATGATTGGACAGGTATAATGCTTTGCTAAAAGGCTAATTCAACTAAAACAACTAAATCATTCAAAAATAATTAAATAGAAATACTGTGTACAGTTAAGGTTCAACACGAAATGCTGCTGTGAAATAAAAGTGTTGTACTGAGCATTGAGTTCCGAACCTTCCTCTCTTTTAATCAAACTACATTCAAAACACACATCTTCATTTTGACTGTACATCCTGCTGCTTTCATTGTGTCAGTTAGAGTACAGTTAAAACACTAATATTCTATCCACGATGGCCATTATAGTCAGGCATATATTCAGGCTCTGTCCACTCTCCCCAGGTATGCTATCATGCTCCAGTGCTGGGACCCTGACCCAGAGTTGAGGCCCAGCTTTGCTACGCTGGTGTCAGCCGTTTCCACCATCCTGTCGGGCATGGAGGGAGAGCATTACATCAGCTTGAAGGTCACTTATGTCAACCTGGACCAGCCGCGGCCCTATCCAGCCCTCATGGAGTCTGCTGATGAGTATGGTTCCTCTGACGCTGAAGACAGGGACTCTGTCTCCTCCTGATGCACTTTTTTACTCTTGCTTACAGTTTGACTGCAACTGGTGCTATTGCAAACGCACACTGAGCTCTGCCAGAAGGACACACCAATGTCTTTTTGAGCCAGCTAGCTACAGTATAGTGCTGCTAAGAAGCAGCTGACAGTGAGCCGGTCAGTGTAAAGGTTGTTGGTCCTTGTTGTTGTGGTCAATGAGGAACTGGCGTCAGGTAAAGGAGAGACTTGTGTTGCTGTTAGGAAGTCATGGACAACTGAATTAAATTTGTAAATCAATATTTTCCCCAGGGACTATTTTTGGCTAGCTTTTCAAAAACATTTCGACTGCATTAAAACACAATGATAACTTTGACAATAACATAACTGTGACAGAATTTTCACTGTGCTGGACTAACTATCTGAAACAACTTAAAAATCTCTGCATCTTCATTTTCATACTGTAGTGAAACCAATGACTTCCTCGAAAGTAAAAACAAACAAGCAAACAAACAAACAAAACTATGGTATGCTTTGAAGAAATGTCTGCGGTAATGTAACTAAGGTATACTGTTGGTGGGCTAAACATGCCAGGCCACCAGTATGGTCCATTAACAGGTAACTGCACTAAGATCTGAGAGAGGCCAATCGCCGGTTGTGTTTTTTTATTATCAAAAAGTAAAATCTGCACATCCTGCTGTTTCTTCATCCAGATGTTTATTTGACCACCTACCGCATAGTGTACTGTTATAGTAGCAGAGCTTGAATTTAAATATTTTATATATATATATATATAAATAAAATAGAATAAAAAAATAATAAAATAGAATCACGTAGAATCTAGACTACGTGTTTGCAAATATTCCCGTCGAGTGCCATAAACG
The DNA here is from genome assembly GCF_963280865.1 of Gymnoscopelus braueri. NCBI lineage: Eukaryota > Metazoa > Chordata > Actinopteri > Myctophiformes > Myctophidae > Gymnoscopelus > Gymnoscopelus braueri. Next base: position 17,860,445 of record NC_137612.1, read on the forward strand.
TAGATCTACGTGTTTTCAATTTTCTAAAAAAAAAAGTTCCACATGGGGCGCTCTAACGCAACTTAGGAATTATCCGCAGACCCTTTAAAATGGAATGGACGGAAGTGAATCCAGTCAAAAAAAATTACCTTCCGTCCGCTCCAATGATAGGATCTTGAGAAAAAGGTCCATATCTCCATATCTTTTTACCGTGGTGAAAACGAGCCATTTTCTCATTGCAACGTAGTGATTGCTTTGTAGTGATTGTGTATTTTGGATCATGCTTCTGCAAAGCAACATCACAATGTCAACCACAATGTTTTAGCAATCTGACACAACCCTGTTGTCTTTCAGATATAGTGTAATACATTTATATATTTATTTGTTTATAGAATTATTATGCTGTGGTATTTGAGTACGTATTAGCATCTATAGCAATCAATTAATCATCACCAATTTGCTACCATAGTTTCATGGTGCAATGCATTGTTTCAGGTATTACGCCTGCTGCTCAGCATATACAATATGCTTTTTTGATTTATTGAATACTTTATTAACAAGATTAATAACAGTACAGGAAGTACAGTCAAAGTTATGCTAAAAGAAAACCTTTACAAACATTGGCAGCCTCTCATCTTTCACTTTGTATAGCACTAAAGTTTAGTGCTATACAAAGTGAAAGATGAGAGGTGATGGTTTAGTGACTAAACCATCTCACTGGATTAGAATGCCAGATACATACACATAAGGGCATAAACCATCCGATATTTGAGGGTGTGGGTAATTGGTTTATCCTGGACCACAACTCATGAGGCGCATGCACCATTTGAGTCAACATGCTGTGCGCTCCTTTTCTCTCTTTTTTCCTTCTTTCTTTTTTCTCTCCTTTTTCTTTTCTTTTTTCTTTCTTTTCCTTCTTTTCTTTTTCTTTCTCTTTTTCCTTTGCCTCCTTCTCTTCTTTTTATTTTCTCTTTTTCCTTTTTTGTTTTCATGGGTGGGCAGGTAGGGGGTATTTGGGAGCAGGGGGAAAGCTGGAGGGTATGTTTTAACAATAAACAAACAAACAAAAAACACAGAAAGCACTGACCAATATAATATTGCTGGTAAATACCAGTAAATGTATCTATGTATGTGATGTATCTCTGCAGAATTGTGGAATAAAATTGTAATAAAAAAGTTTTGCTAAAAAGCTACACAAAAAGCCCTAGGGGTTTGTTTCCATTGTGGTGGATGTGGTCCATTGTAATGGCATTTGATATATATTATATGGCACATCTACGTACTGTTTATGTTGGCTCACATTTACTGAACCTGCCTCCTTGCTGAAGTAATCCACTAGAGGTCACCATTTTGTAAGATTTATACTGGACCTTTATTGAGCTGCACAAACATTCTTGGCAATGTGGAGAAGAAGATACAGCAGCTTTTGTGTATTATGTTCCCTGCACATTGCAGTAGCATAGCAACATGAATGAATTAAGCCCTTCCCATATATTAGAATTTCTGAGGTTCAGACCCAAACCAATTCGCCAATACTTTCATGATATTAAAATGAAACACTGTAATTGACCTAGCCTTGATACAAGACTGTCATATATTAGATGACCGTCTTGTGAATCCAAGGCTATAATTGACCATGCAACCATTTCTGTCTCTCAACACATGACAGAAAGCAAATGAGTTTTCTGTCAAGGAGCATTCAGCAAAAAACAAACAAACAAACAAACAAACAAACAAACAAACTAATACAAGTACAAATTAACAAAACAACATACTGTATTGGAAGTCACACAGAATAAGCCCCCTTAATCCACCAAAATGAAATAAAAAATTTAAATGTATCCAAGTCAAACAAAACCTGCGGGAGATAAACATAATAAACTTTTAACTTGTTTTAATGTTGCCAAGAACAAGAGTCAATCCCCAGATGGAGAGGCCTTTGATATAGGCAGAGAATATGAGCTTACATTGTTCAAAGGTATGCGTGTGTAGGAGACCGTGTTAGGGTGTGTGTGTGTGTGTGTGTGTGTGTGTGTGTGTGTGTGTGTGTGTGTGTGTGTGTGTGTGTGTGTGAGAGAGAGAGAGAGAGAGAGAGAGAGAGAGAGAGAGAGAGAGAGAGAGAGAGAGAGAGAGAGAGAGAGAGAGAGAGAGAGAGAGCATGTGTGTGCAAGCACATAATGTGTGTGAGTGTCTGTGTGGAGTTGTGGAGTATGTGTATTTCGGGGAACATTCCTCAAGGAAGAACATTCCTCAAGGTAGAACTTACTCTCTCTCTCTCTCTCTCTCTCTCTCTCTCTCTCTCTCTCTCTTAATGTGCCATGCTGTGCAGATGTGATGACTGTTACGAACAAGCATCTCTATTTGCATAGCTCTGCCTCTTATCTTCCCCTAAGATGGGTTCAGTGTGAGGTCTCACATCAGAACATAAATACTGTACATCATTAGACCTACATTGTACCATAGGCTTATTGATGTATGTCTCGTACATTATACAGTAGTAGTTCCTTTGCACCTGAAAGCTATGCTGATATTTTCATAGAGGTCTACCCAAATGTGGGTGTGACAAATAGCTAGACTGAGACATTTACTGTTGGTTGGGCTACATTTTTAAATCTTGGTCCAAGCTCTTAGACTTATGTATATGATTTCTATGACCGCTCAGTGCGAATGAGAATAACCAGGGTTCATTTATTTTATGTGGGTAGTGGGGGCGGCAAACACACAATCTGTGACTGTGAGACTTCCTGTCTTATCAGGGATTTAGGAAATTAACTAGATTAACAAGATGGCAGCACCTTGCAAATAATGGTTTAGACACAACCAAGAGAGTTGTTGGATCCTGTCCCAGCAGGCTCTATTACGACTGAAAGCCCTCTGAACAACACACTTGCAAATCAGAGAACCAAGACTCTTAAATAAAAATTATATTGTTCCAATTGTGAACCAGAAAATAAGCCCTCTTTGCAAGAATATCAAGGCAAGACAAGGCAAGGCCAAATCACCCTATTAAAATGATTATGATAAATAAATAAATAAATACACTGTCTCAGTGGCGCATTACAGTGAAAGCAACAGTATTGAAACATGTTCAACTATTTACTGAAAATATAAAGTTAAGCAAAAAGAAGATTATATACAAGTTATATACAATTATGCAACATGCAATGTATACTATAGGCTATAGAGGTTGGTATGTATGGTATACAGTAGTTCTCAACACTTGTAGATTGGGTATTTTTGGTGAAGAGATTTGTTGTAGGGGGAGATACTAGCATACCTAGCATAGAGCCCTGGGAGAGATCAACTGAGTATGTAGTTTTTAAGTGGCTAAGTCCCATATCAACAAGGTGACCAAAACAGTTACATCTTAGAAATATTGACAAAGTACGACCATTCCTAACTCAGCAAGATGCTGAACTCATGCTTTTATCTCAGGTTCATGTAGGTTGGACTACTGTAATGTACGTTTTACCGGTCTTCCTAAAAATCCATTGAAAGTTCATGGTTTATTCAAAGCTCTGTTGCTCGACTGCTTACAAAACAAACACAACACTCCTGTCTTAGCTTGACTACACTGGCTCCCTGTGTCTCTGTTTGAAAGTCCTTCTAATTGTTTATAAAGCTCTGAAAGGTTAGGGCCGGCCTATTGTAAATCACAGACTCCCTGTTGTTTTATCTTCCTTCAAGAGACCTTAGTTCCTCTACTGTAGCCAGGCTTGCTAAATATGCTTAACCCAACCCAAAAGAAAACTCGAGATGCCGCTTTTTTCAGTTATGCTCCCTAATTATGGAACTCTTCACCCACGACATTAGAGAGGCTAGGCTCTCTTGAAATCTTTAAATTACACTTAAAATCATATTTTCTTTAACCTAGCATTTTTAGCACTATTTCTCACAATGTTTAAGGCATTTTATTTCATTTTATTTTCCCACAACTTTTGAGAATTAAGAATTTTAGCTGTGTTTTCTTGTTTTCTACTTTTAATGCAAAACACTAATAATAATAATATCTTGCTGCAAACATTGATATAAATCCATCATCCATCAATCATACAGCAGCAGGTCTCTGAACAGTCATACCTAGCTCTGCTGACTGGGGCCAGGCAGACTCCCCAAAGAGATCTGGCGTACATCTTTCATAAAAGTAATAAATTATTCACTCCAAGTTTCTTGAACGAGGAGCAGAAAAATAAAACCTTTTCTCTACACCCTGTGCTGATGACAGAAGGGAGATGCATGCTGACAAGCTGATATCAGCGCACTGTCCAGTAAAGATGGACTTGAGATATTGCGGTACTAAAAGCTATTGATTTCACAGCAATGTGCCTGACTTATTTTTCCTAGGTGGCCATGACGGCAAGAAATACTGTTGACCTTTTTTTTTTGCATAGATTTGAAGAAGTTGGACAGGGAAACTCTACAAGGAGCCTCTGCTATCAAACAAAAAAGGTTCTGTATTCTTTCCCACTAAAGGAAAACTCAGAAATTGCTGCCAGACAAATTCGGTTCTGTCTTGCCCTCAAGTAAAATAACCACAAGTAGTGCTCATTTATCTTGAATTATTTGTCAAATCTGTAGGTACAGGCAGGATACTTTTGGAAAAAAAGCCCCAAGCTCCTTCAATTGTGCTGTTACACCCATCTTTCCCCTTTCTGTGCAAAAAGAGTTGGAAATAAGATTTTCCCTTTATTTACCAATCAGTACTTGGTCTGATGCTTTAAGCTATTTTGTGATTGAAAATGGAGGATGGGGATTAATGATTTCCTGCCGCCATCGATCTTCATCAAGCCATGGCAGGACTGCTCGGTTCTCCCTGGACAGTAGTAAATTGTAAACAGGGAAGTGTAGAGTCATTCAGGACCATTCACACATCTAGCGTTAGTGTCCTGTTAAATCACTGAAGTGTAGAACTCTGTGGTAAAGGACCTGGGAGGGGTGTGTGTGTGTGTGTGTGTGTGTGTGTGTGTGTGTGTGTGTGTGTGTGTGTGTGTGTGTGTGTGTGTGTGTGTGTGTGTGTGTGTGTGTGTGTGTGTGTGTCCTTCTGGAATATCTTAGCTGTAGGTAGGAATTGACTGACCTGTGATAAGGGACGAGAGAGAGGTCCCTATAACCGCACACAATGGGTCACCGAATGCTTTCTACATTGATGGGAAGTGATGGGCGGAAATACATCGAAAAGTATTTTGATACAAATTACAAATACTGGGCCAAAAATGGATCACAATGCAATTACAAAATACTGGTATGAGGTATAATAAAAATTTGAGATACACATACGTATTTTGTATTTCTCACATAGTCCTGTTATAGCGCCACCAGGAGGTCGATTTCTGCAAAATACATTTTTAGATATTACTACTACAGAGTTTGTCCAAACATCACGCAAATCGGTTCATCTTTATAGTCATGTGATCAAGACAAATCTGTAAGATTCCATCCTGATTGGCTTAGATTGGCTTTCAAATGCCTCAAATCATGAACGCATCGTCTGATAGCCGTGAAACTTTGCATGCACAATCCCACTATGCCAAGGAAGAAATTGGCCTCACGGTGGCGCTATAATAGGCCAATTCATGCTTTTGCCTATAACTTTACCGATTGCCTCAGATTACTGTGAAACTTCACATTGGCCTGTAATAGCGCCACCAGGAACCCGATTTTTGCTAAACAAAATTTTTGCTACGACTCTTTCTGATTTTTTATATTTCATCCTGGTTGGCTAAGATTGACTTCTACTACCTGGCCTGGCGAAGACCTGTGCTCCGAGGAGCACATGTTTCTAGTTGACTATTAGGACGGCGACCATTTCAAACTTCCATCACTCTGCTTTCTATAAAAAGCAAATGAGGTAGCAATGGATAATAAACAGTAAAATTATGTGGCTGAAGTAAGTAGGTCTCTGCCATGAAGCTGTGTAAAATAATTTCAATGTAGGGTGTAGGACATCTTCCAAAAAACTGCCTGGTAAAGGTTGAGGAAAAAGAAAAGGTTGGACCTTGTATGCCACAGTCTGCACAAAATGATAAATTAATAATAAGAGTTATGCCCTAGGAGGAAGACTGAATTTAGAAAAGGTCTGTTATCGTCCATACTGGGAACATTGTAACCTTGAGTTGCAATGTTCCCATTCCACCTGAATAAATATGGAGGCATCTTTGGTTTTCTTATCCTGGAGGCAGCACAGTAAGGAGGGATGTTGTTGTTGCTTATTATCGGAAGAAGCTAGACTCCAATTATGTCTCTGATTATTGTCCGCCATTGGAAATATCTGCCCACAGACAACAACCACTCCATACAGAGCTCTGTGAATGCCAAGGCCCTATGGTAATGAAGCAACATCCAACAGACAGAAGACTCAGTTCTCTATGCTCTCCCCTCAAAGTCTTGCTCTTTATTAGCTCCGTTTCCTGGGGCAAGAGAAATTAGGCCTCATAATTCATTACATTTTCAGTTTGTCCTGGACATAACTTTTCCTTGAAAAATAAATAAATAAATACAAATTGTCATGCCTGTTTGTGTGATTTGTGTTTTACATAGTGTTTATGCCGTGTTGATAGTTAGTTTGTATATTTGTTTCCTGTTTTGTGTTAGAAGAGTAATTGTGTTTTATCATTTCTTTAATGAGGAGAGGACCCATAATAAGTTAAGCCTTCAGGCTTCCTTAATGTCATGCACTGTAACTATTTTTTTTAATACACTTGTATCTTCTATATAAAATATTGTGCAATAAACTAAACTAAATTAAACTAAACTAAACTAAACTCAGAGAACATTTATGTATTCATAACAATATGCTGTTGTACTGTAGACAATCAGGGCAAACCCACATTGCATAATGTTTTGATTTGATATAATGCAATTTGCATTCAAATCAAAATGATCTGAGGAAGATTTGTTATTTGAGGCTGGTGCCAGCTATGATACCTCTGGAAATATGAAACTTCTTTGACTCAGATATGCACAGTATTTTCTGATATTTTTTCTCTGATCAGGAAACATTATGCGTCAGTGAGTTTCAGAGTGAAAGAAGTGCATGCATGGGAAAACGGCAAGAACCAGTTCTCCCTCCCTCGCATTTCCCTTTTCCAGGAAAGCTAGCATGTGCCATTCGCACCACCCTCACATGTATGAAATGTTTCCCCACCCCCTCCCATATACTGCCATGTATGTACAGTATGCACTTCTAATGGTATTCAATATTTTAGAGATCACATCTCAACGAGTTCCCGTTTATCAGAAGGTACTATTTGTGTCTTCTTTTTCTGCTGAGGTGACTGATTGACAAGCTGAGGAAGAGAGCTTGGTAAAGCAAACATCAATCATGCAGATGTTCTCTGGGGAGTGGGCTGTCTCTTGGCACACTCTGCTCTCCCACCATAATCAATGACCCACCGTCAGGAACTATATACAGAGATGAAATTAAAACAGCAACATTTCTTTCACAGTGTGTTACGGCAACATCAATCTGACGTTCTCTATCCGTCTGCATCAGCATGCATTTTTAATCATGGTATCTGGACTGCTCGTCAAGTGCCTTAGCCTCCTGTCAGAGTGTGGGCTTGCAGAGAGGTATAAGAGCTCTTACTGCTGTTGGTGGAAATAGATGTGCTGCTGTATACTGCCTACCTCTCCTGGGCCATCTGTGGAGTGGCAATGCTGGGTGACTATTACATAAGGCATTCAAAAGGTCCTCTTCTCCCCACACTATGTTAACAACTGCTTACATTTTCCATTAAAATCTACCTTTTTCAGCATAAGAATTTGCATGTTGCTACTTTGATTGGTTCATCAGGAAGTTCAGTTTTGTGATAGGGTTTCTCACGACTTTGTTGTGTTTATATCCTTGACGTTTCTCTGATAAACGTAGCATGTGTTTTTCTTTTATGACTTCCAATAATCAAATCAAATCAAGTTAGGTGAGTTTATTGATATGAAACATATCAAAGCATTTGTGATTTGTCACTCCTTTTATTTGGATAATGAATTTAAAGTGCATACTGTCTACTATGAAAGATGTTTCACAGTGGTGAACAAAAGTTCAGTCTGTAGTAATTGATCCCTCTACGTGCCTGGGTGACAGCGGATGCCATCGCGTCCCAGCCCCTGAAAAACAGGCACTTCCCAGGTGCAGGCAGGAACTTTGCCCGCTAGACGTCATGTGTGGTGTCTTCCCTCTCCAGGGCGGCCAGCACCGATGCCAATCTCTTGGGAGACTTCACGGCAGCTGAACTCAGTGCAGCCATCAGCAAACTTAAGCCAGGTAAGGCACCGGGCCAAGACAACATCCACCCCGAGTTCGTCATCCATCAGAGCTCAACAACATCTGGTTGGCTATACTCGTTCTGCTCGTCCTGCTTCTGGAGGTCTAAGCTCTCGAAGACCCGGTGCTGTGCTTCCGTCACGGCTGAAGCCGAACACACCTTCGGAAGACCCCAAGACCAACAGACCCATCTCGCTGCTCTGTGTCCCATTCAAGATTATGGAGAGGATGATCCACAGCCGAATTGACCCAGCGGTAGACCCACAGCTACAGTGGGACTACCCTGGTTTCTGTCGGGGAAGGTCAACAGTGGACCAGGTAACACTACTTACATAAGACATCAAAGACAGCTCCCAGGACAACAAGAAAGGTGGGGTAGAGTTGCTGGACTTGCGTACAACACTGTCTGGCACCATGGACTCCGTCTGAAGTTGCTGAGGACAATCCCAGATCAGCATAAGGTGAATTTCATCATAGAGATGCTGTCAACCTGCAGGTTCACCCATCAGACCAGCGATGGCCAGTGCAGCAGGCTCAGAAGACAGAGGAACGGAGTCCTGCAGGGATCTGTTCATCTCTCCAATACTGTTTAATATCTAAGACCTTGGCATTGAGCGTGGCATCAGTGGCAAACCAGAGAAGTGAAAAAGGAACTGGCCATGTTTGTTGACAAAAAGCGTTCCAGCAAGTTCCAGCAAGCCCCAAGGTACCTCTGCATACGTCTCTCTGGGTCGGACACTGTCCTTCAAGCAACACAACATCAACATCGAAGAATTTAAGGCCAAGATGACATCAAGGATCTCCCTCATCCCACGTCTCGCTGGCATGACCTGGGGAGCCTCTGCCAAGACGCTACAAATATCCAAGCAAGTCCTGGTCTTCTCTGCAGCAAAATACTGCGACACAGCCTAGAGCAGAAGCCCACACATCAAAAAGGTTGATGTCACCATCAACAGCGCTTTCTGGATCATAGCTGGCTGCCTGAAGCCCACCACCTGTCATGACACCATAACGATAACGGTGCATCCAAGCAGACTCATGTCCCACCATCCCTATAATAAAGCAGCACAAGATATGCTCCGTTCTATCCCTGAGGATCTGCCTAATAACGCATGGCTGGCGGCATCATGGAAGAAGGAGTGGGAGACAGCCGAGCCCACTCAAATCCATCGCATTATCTTTGGCGCCAAAGGTGAAGACCTATGACGCTGGGAAGGGACCCTGCTGAACCACCTACTTACTGGGGTCGGCTACTTCAAATCATCTATGAAGAAGTGCGGCTTGGCAAACAGTGCAGATGGTGCGGTTAGTCTGCACTAGACTGAGCAGACTGCATAAACGTAATTACCAGCCCCTATACAGACCACCTTTAGAAGCCGGCCTTTCAATGTATGACCAGAGACAAGGGCATGGTTATACAACGTTTAGCTGGCCATCTGACAATACAAGAAAGAAAAATCACAGTTATTTTTTTTTAAATAGATGTTCATTAGCAAAAACAGCATATGAAAAGTGTCAGTTTAACTTAGAAAAATAGCAGCATACTGACATTATTATGAAGACCAAAGCTCTGAGTATGTCATAGATTTTCTTTTTAGGCTTTTACAACAAACTCCTAAGAATAAACATGAAAAATTTAGTTGAACATTTGTTTTCAGCTAAGTCCCCCCCCCCCCCACAAGATATGACAACACTACAAAACAAAACCTCAACCTTTTAAATCTCAAAACCTTTACTTTACATGTAAGTATAGTACTTGAGTAAATGTACTTTGTTGGAATGGAATCCAGATGGTACATGTTGCCTTCCTCTTCAAAGAACATTGTAAATATTATCATGACCCCTCCAATTCAACCTGAAACAGGGAGCAAGGTACAAAAACAATGTTCTGTTATGGTTCATTTGACATGACTGAAAACAACCAAGAAATTGTGACAGTCCACATTTTCATAGTCACTGGGTTATTGTGCATCCGACTTAAAATAGTGTACGTGCCACACAAAAACAGATGGATGAAAATATGATCTCCGGTTCTGCCTCCGGCCGTTGTGGAGATAATTAGTTAAATAGTATGTCTTCCGCCAGCCAACACAGACAAAAGTATCAAGCAAAGTCCCACTAGCCGCCCCTAGAGGCCAGGCTGCTTCTTACTTGGGTAGGCCTCGCTTGTAAAATATGTTTTCAATGTCAATTTCCTGAACCATCCATAGAGCCCTGCAGTCTAGTGGGGCTAAAAATAAAACTAATGACAATTGTAAAAATAAAAAAGCCAGAACTTGGGGTGTGTGGGTTTTTTTTAAGTTGCTTGATTCAGTATTTAGATATTTGATATTCATTTTATCAGACACGCCCCCTTCCTATACAAACCCATTGTAACTTCAAACTCCATTTTAAAGTAATACTAGGTAACGTTTTCAACAAAAACTAAAATTAAATTGTATATCTTTTGTGAGTGGCAAAAGTTTCACAACACCCACTCCATGAATTTCACCCCCGGAAGCCTTTTATTTATATATTTTCTATTGAACGTGGACGGGGGGGACTTTCCCGGGAAAATGACGTTCCTGGCCAACGTCATGACGTCGTGGCCGACGTCCTGGCCGACGTCATGACGTCGGCCAGGAACTACCGCAACGGTTTCCTGTTTGGCCAGGAACTACCGCGCTAATAACAAAAAGGAACCTCACGCTGATTTTAAGAGAATGTAGGATTGGAAGATCGAAAAAGAACAGAAAAAGAAAGCACAGCTCATGGTAACTAATGCTCCACTGGCTAAGAGAAACGATCCGTAGATAGTATAAAACAATTAAAAGATCGCTTTTTGAAACGCTTCCGGTGAAAACGAATGGAATTCTGGGTAATCGAGGACTACGGAAATTGTATGCAGTGACGGTAGTGACCAGCAGAGGTTGCTAAAAATCGTTATTTGTGATTCTGCATTGTACAACTTTAACCATGTTAGATTCATCAGAAACACCCGTCCTTGGTTCTGGTGACTGATATTGTTCTTCTAATACGTGAGGAGGCGTGTTTTTTCAATTACTTTTTTCATTTATTTTTTATATTTTTTGGGAAAATGAAAAAAAAATGTAATACAATCAAATCAAATCAAATAATACGTTAAAAAAAGTAATAAAAAAAAACACGTCCCCCTCACGTATTAGGAGGGCAGGGTGAGTCACCAGAATCAAGGACGGGTGTTTTTGATGAATCTAATCTAAAATGGAGTTTGAAGTTACAGTGGGTTTGTATAGGAAAGGGGCGTGTCTGATAAAATGAATATCAAATATCTAAATACTGAATCAAGCAACTTAAAAACTGTCTGGGGGGCTGATAAAAGCCTGAGTAGACGATAAAATGACCCAATATCTTTTTGAAAGTGAAATATCCCTTTAAGTACTATATTTAAAATCTAAAGTGCCTTTAAAACCAAAACGACATTTTGGCCTGATGGTGGAGTAAGAGGAAAGCTCTTGGGGTAACTCAATTGGTTAGGGTTCATCCTCCTTGGAGCACTTCCATTTTATATTTTGTGTGCAAGTGGACATTTTGGCCAAGGGTGGTGCTAGAGGAAAAGCTTTGGGGTCACCAAAATCAGTAGGGTTCATCCTCTAGGTTCAGGGTGCATGAACGTAAAGCAGTTAATTCCATGGCAATCCTGCCAGTCGTTTTTTAGGTATCTTGTTCGCGACCGACCAAACAACCAACTGACTGAAAGCCGTCGACATCCTTATTAGAGCCCTGCCACTAGCTGGGCTAAAAAGGGAAGGCAGTGAAAGACATGATGAGCTGACTGATGGGGACTGACAATAGGGATCAGATAATACACTGACATCAGGATCTCTGTGGGTTCGTAGTTACTGCTGGCACTATGACTGTCTATAGACATTGGCGACAGCATACAAACCCACATAATGACACCATAGCTTGGCCAAAAACTCTCACAGAGTCTGTGAAGTTTGAGTCATATGATGCAAACTCCTTAGTCTGTTTAAAATAAATCCAAACTCTATAGCCTTATCTTTGCAACAGTCATCTCCATCATCCAATCCATGAAAAACCACTGACTGTATGCTGTATAGATGGATATTTCCGTCTTCAAAGATCTGCTGTTTGGGAGCAGTAATGGCCCACCGACGGTGTTGTGAGAAACCATTGTGATCCAAGCACACACATGTTCAATGCACAATGCTTTATCCGCCCCTTAAAACATTAGCACTCATCATGACAGCTAATGAAAACCCAAGGCTCTTCAATCCCCCCAACTGCAATTAACATAATACTTAATTACAACATCGCAATGACAGTGGGGGAGGACAGTAAAACAAAACCCTGCCAGATGAATAACCATGATTAAAAATGCAGCAGAGAAAGCTGTCAGCACTCGCATAGAGTAGACGTGGTGTGTATGGCATCAGAGCAACTAAAATCCTCCAATACACTTTTTCCTGCTGTGAATGAAATTGTGAGAATTGTAAGTTATTACAAGTTATTTATTCAATTAATGCCATCACAAGTTGAAGTTACTGAGGAACATGAAACATGGCTTTCCTGCTGTGAATGAAATTGTGAGAATTGTAAGTTATTACAAGTTATTTATTCAATTAATGCCATCACAAGTTGAAGTTACTGAGGAACATGGCTCATTGTTCTCCATGGGTTGTCTCCCCTTTGTAAGCCAAGTTATATTTTAGAACAGGGATTGTCTATTTATATTATGTGTGTTCTCTCAATAGTCTAAACACCACGTTGTGATTTGCATGGCTTCATCCACAAACTGCACACATAGTTACATATTATCGATAAAGTTCAAAATAGCATAGAGAGGCTATGCCACTATGGGCCCTATTCTGTTAAACACTACATAATGTAAGCACCGGTCCTTAAGAAATGGTTTGATGATGTCCGGGGATGAGCCAAACAGAACCTGGCAGTACAGTATGTGTAATAGTCTATCTAGCTGCCCAATCAATACATGCATTCAATATTCTCTGTGTGTCATGGCGTGCAAAAGTTTTTTTAGACACAAGCATTTAACCACTGTCATGTTCCAGCTTTTCACATAATGACGCTTGGGCAGGACCCCTTTTGTCAAGGGCTTCGATTTTCAATATGCAGGGTAAACTTAGAATAAGGCAGGCCCTAGGAGTTTCCGGTGATGAGCAGTACAGCGTCTGCTTCTTCTGACTCAGCACCATTCGAGTTGCATACTGATAGACAGAGAACAGTAAATAATGATCCCTCCTCATCAATATGGTACAATAATGGGGTACCATTTGTGTCTGCATTTCAGTCCTTGTCAATATGGAATGCAAAGGGGATACCATTACTGTACTCTAAGGTAGTCCACGAAGAGGGGGGCATGAAGGGGAATAGTGGTGGTAAAGTTAGAGAAACTTAATTCAACATTGCATTAAAAAACATAACACTTTATATTCACCTGTTTCTTAGGCTGTGTGTTTTCCACTTCCTGTCGATTTGATCCAATGAAATCCAATGAAACTGGTCAGATGACCAATGATATCCAATGAAATCGACAGGAAGTGGAAAACACACAGCTTAGGAAACAGGTGAATAGACAAGGCAAGGTAATAACAATCGAAACTAGAAAAAGTGCTCCTCGGAGCACAAGTCTCCGCCAGGTCAGGTAGGTTATTATGGCCTCCTGGTGGCGCTATAATAGGCCAATGTGAAAAGGGTGCCATTTCTTCTTAGGCCTTGCATGGCAATCGGACACTGCATTCATGATTTGAGGCATTTTGTTCCAAAAATGTGGTTTGCTAAATTAGACCAGCTGGTGGCGCTATAACAGGCCAATGTGAAAAGGGTGGCATTTCATTTTTTTTTTGCAAAATTTCAAGGAAATCGCACACTGTGTTCATGATTTGAGGAATTTTGTTCAAAACGGACCTATCCTGCAAACTTTAGAAGCCAATGTTAGCCAAGTAGGATAGAATATGAAATATCGGACACATCCATCTTGATCACATGACTATAGAGCACCGAAGTCCTGACGTCACTCGTTCATCCCCAGGTTTGCGGAAGTAATTTCTCTATGTAGAATAACATTGGGTCATCTTAGAATCGTCTCATATAAGAATTGTGGTCCAAAAATAAACACCGCGTGTCGGCGTTATTGTCAGGGAGGAGGTTCTGTATAGTTTATGATAGTCAGTCACTTATATTTGATACAGTCTGTTTCTGGCGAAAATGTAACTAATTTGGCGGAAGTAACATTAGCGTTTTCTCACCGTCAGTTGATGCTTCATATCCATAAGAGTCAACCCGCCGTGGTCATTTGTTTATTTTTGGAACACAGTTCTTATTTGACGCGATATTAAATACGTCTATGGGATTCAGAACGGGGGTGGAAAACTGCGAACCAGGTAGACAAACAAAGGATGTGTAAATGACGTCAGACTTCGGCGGTCTATAGAGATACTGTGTACCGATTTGCGTGAGAGCAGAAAATGTGTTTTACAAAACTCAGCCTCCTGGTGGCGCTCTAAAAGGCATATGTGAAAAATGCAGGGCAAAGCTTTTTTCTTGGCCTGTAAGGAGTGTGCATGCAAAGTTGCACGCAGATCGGCCTGTTATAGCTAAAAACGTGAATCGGCCTGTTATAGCGCCATCATGAGGCTGATTTAAAAGTTTTCAAGTGACATTTTTTCCTGGGCCAAGTGGGAATGTACGTGAAAAATTGCACGGAAAGTCCATGCTGCGTTCATGATTTGAGGCATTTTGTTCAAAATGAACCAATCCTGCAAACTTTGGAAGCCAATCTTAGCCAATCAGGATGGAATATGGAAAATCAGACAGATCAATGTTGATCACATGACTATAGAGATACTGTGTCGGCCTCATGGTGGCGCTATGACCTGTGGCATCCAGGGAGTGTGTGTGCGCAGTTGCACAGCGACCGGGCCAACGGTGGCAGAGATTAGCTGCTCGCAGACAGAACGACGGACAGACCGACGGACACACGGAAGGACGGACGGACGGACGGACAGGGGGCAAAACACACTCTCTCGCCATGCCTTTCGGCCTGGCGGAGACAATAATAAACAACCAATCAATCAGCATCATGGACAGCTGCCATGGTTGTTCTCCTAGTAATAAAAAGCAACCAATGAATCAGCACCAAGGACAGCAGCCATCGCCCATTACTATCCCACAGTACTGGGTTTACCTGCCTGTCATTCCCAAAATAAAAGCTTTTCAACACCTCGTTTAGGAATTACGGAGCCCCAGAGTGGCCATAGAGAGAGAGAGAAAACTACATTGAGACCACATTTTACTATACTGAGTGCTCAAAATAGTTTTCTGTGGCCACGAGATATAACTCACTCCACAAAATATAATTTGTTACCAGGTTTTATTTAATTTGTGCACACAATTTATGCAAGTTCTTGTGGCCGTGAAATACTATTTACATTTTGTCGTTTTGTTTTTCTTTCTCTATGGCCACTCCAGGGCTCCATAAGGTCCAACTCATCTTACACTGTGTATGAACATATCAGGACTTTTAGATAGTTTATCATCCTATTTGTCTTACATTGCTGACCACCTGAATTACAGTATAGATGTTACTGTATAATCAATATTAAAGTATCTAAAGCAATCAATGTGATCTGTGGTTGCGCCGGTGAAGCCAGATGTTATCACATCATATTAGGTGAAATGAGTCACTCACCATGTTTGTACAGTACGTATGGCAGCCCTATCTATTGCCATGGGTGCTGTGTCTGCAGTGTTGTAGTGTATGAGCCTCTATCTAAGTTGGACTAAAACATATTAGCTTCAATGATACCTTACTTCATGTAATCACATCTCCTATACCATTGAACGTGTTCAATCAGTCATCAAGAATATAATTAGTGGGTTGAGGTTAACCCATTAAATTCCATTTGCTTTCAGCCTTGCTCTATATTTACCAATGCTTGTTGTTCAGTAATTCTTAAAGCAATGCCTACATGTATGTGTGCTCCACAAGGAACACAAACAACACACACACAAATAATATTTTAATTGCATCCCCCCATGCAGGGGGTTCACCTGGTAGAGTGAATACCATTAACGCTCAGTCCTTGCACAGCCGGCCCAGGTTCGAATCCGACTTGAGGCCATTTGCTGCTTATCATTCGCCCACTCTCTTTCCAATGTTCCTGTCTCTCTCTCACTACTACTTTTGACATCAAAATACACACAAAAAAAATATGCATATATTTATTGTTCAATTTTTTATTGTTAAATATCATAATCACCGATAAATCAAATACCATTATGATCAGATATGCACTAAAAGTGTGAAAAACATATTTTTCATTTCAGCTCTTCTTTAACTTATCTAGACTACTTGGAGCTACAGTTTGGCTCCCACACTAATCACATCACTATCCAACAGCATGTTGTTTATATGCTGTTATAGTTTCTGGGAAGGAAAGGCATGCAATACAGCCAAGCTCACAGAGCCTTATCAGCCCAGGGGTAATGCAGCAGAACTGTCTACACAGGAATTCAATTGCAGCTCGAACATATGAGTCTAGGAAATTGTGAGGGATACTCTCATTCAGAGGCTGGAAAATCATATTGCCTTTGGTCCTGGGTTATCTTTGTGTCTGAACTTGCTCCCTGTGTGGAGCTCTAAATAATAGTGAATGGTACTGTTTAGCTACTGTAAAAAAAAAGTGCATTTATATAGCGCTTTTATCCAAAGCGCTTTACATAGATTGTGCATTACATTCACCCATATTCATAAACCGATGGTGGAGGAAACCATGCAAGGCACCAACTTGCTCATCGGGAGCAATTAGGGGTTCAGCGTCTTGCTCAAGGACACCTCAACAATAACACTGGGGGAGCCCCCCAGCCCGGGATCAAACTGGGAACCTTGCGATTTATAGTTCACTCTACCCGGCCACTCTACCCCTGAGCCACTGCCGCCCCCAGTACTATAGTTGCAACGTGGGAAATTTCTTGATTCTCTTGTCCAATTCGGCATTCTTAAAGGGATAGTTCACCCCCAAAATGACTTTTTTCCTATCGATTTTGTCGTATTCGCAAGCCAATAATTTGATGCCGGCGGAGTCTCAAATAGTCTCCATTGTGTTTTCCACCAGGAGGCTCCACCCTACTTCTACCTCCATCGATGTCTTGTGTGGTGCATGTGATGACATGTTTTGGTGTTGTGCGTGTATATGAAAAGGCACAGGACAATGGAGGGAAAGGCTATGATAAAAGATATTTGAATTGTGCAAATATCACAGTATCAGATTATAAGCCTCATCATTGCAATTACATTTAAGATTCAAGATGTTTTATTTGTTACTCATACTGGTACTGTAGGTGCAGTGGAATGTTGGTGTGACATTAGGACATGCCCTGAATGTAGTTGCTGGCAGACTACATTCGGCATATTAACCACAGATTCAAATGAGTCTGTTCGAATGGCTCCCATGTGTTCAAACATGGGAGCTCCCTGGGAATCCAGGCTAAAATTCCTGTAAGGAAATGCTAATTTTGATCAAAGCTATTAGTGGGGAAATCCCATGAGGAATGATACATTAATCCACAATTTCAATCCACAAAAGTCTGTCAGGGCTGGCAGATCAGATGTGGCGTAGGATGAGGCCATTTGTGCGCTGTCACCACAGGATCAATCACCGGGAGAAATCCTCTGAATTGGGTTGGACATGCAGTACAGTGTCTCATTGCCCACAGGGCTCAGTTCCATGGACTCTGTCTGCAAGCAGCTGACATCATCTTTATACATTCTGTAGTTTATCCGCTTAACACTGTCTCTCAGTTGTTTGCTTTGCAAGAAAGCAAGGGGGGCCATAATATGAACAATCTGTTGTGAGACTAATTCTGACACTGTAAATGTATTTCAGTAAAACATGGTGGATTAATGTGGAACCTTCTCACGGAATTGATAGAAAGAGACTCTTTATTCATACATATATTCATACGTATTGTATTCTGTGTGTCCAATAAGCCTTGTTGCTTGTAATGACAAAATGTTTTTGTCACAAGAATGACAATAGCAATGCTGTGACCAGTCAATCTTCCAGTTTCAAAGCTAGTGATGTCAGCACCACGGAGAGCTCCATGGTGGTCTGTCATCCAAGGCTTGATGTAGAAATAAACAGAATGACAAACTATTTCCCTCTTAAGTTTACAGTAACTCATCTGGGCATTCTTGCTGTACGATCACTTTCTTTTTCCTTATTGTTTGTTCCCAGTATACCCAGTTTGTTCCCAGTATACTGGTATACTGTATTTGTGTCATTTTAGATTTTAGCTATATATATATATGGCCACATACGTTTTTCAGAAAACTAAACAGTGGTTTAGAATAGTGGTTCTCAAAAATAGCAGCTATACAAGCTCACAGAGCGTCACTTCATGCCGCGCTGAGAGCTTGCACATCTGCTATTTTTTAACTCTTTTGAACTCCCCCTACATATAATTTTGGGGTACCTTGGCACGAAAAAGTTTGAGAACTACTGATTTAGAAGGCATTTGTAGAGTCGGCCTCAGGTCTTAATGGGTTAATCTTGTGAGTTTGAATTAAACCACCACCACTCGGGGTCTCATTCACCAGGGCACTCAAACGCACATCCCCAAGAATAATTAGCCAGGGAGTGGAATAACAGAAAATATGCCACCGTTCTAAGGCCATGAGCATCCAACAGATATGCAAATGAGTAGTCTTTCAGAGGACAATAATTTAGCTATAAACAAACAGTGTTCCACCAGCACATTTTTCTATCATTGTTTTGTAATGTCTGTGTCAATTTTTTTTGTGTATCATTCCCCAATTCCCACACTAGATACTTTCAGTCAAGCTAACTTACAGTACAGTACAGTACAGTACAGTACAGTACAGTACAGTACAGTACAGTACAGTACAGTACAGTACAGTACAGTACAGTACAGTACAGTACAGTACAGTACAGAACAACGTTTTCTCTCTGCACCACATATTGTATAATCTACTGTATTCTGTAGTGGGCTTATTGCACAGATCACGACACAATGCCTTTCATTTTGGAATACTAAGCAAGCATGGTTAATTTGAAAGGAATATGCAGAGGTAACCTGCATTAGAAACTGTAGGTTTGGTGCCTTATCAGCACAATCCTAGTGTACCCATACCTGCAAATGCATAAAACATGATGGAAAAATACAGCACTGTAGAGGTACAGTATGGGTATGGCACACTTCACTTGGGGGGAAAAAAATCAGAGTGACAGAATAATTTTATATGTTGTCACTGTGGTGAAAACGTACAGTATTTATCCATTCCTGTTTAGAACTCGGACAGTAAATCCGTTGTATTGACTGGCAGGCTTGGGTTACAGAGCATGACAACAGGATTATAACATGTAATGCATAATTCTTCCCTGGCCTGTACAACAAATCAATACATTGTAATGTATACCACCTCCTTCATTATTGCATCAATTTGTTGTCACAAGCATCATATATTGACCCCAATAATTCTTCACTTTAATTATTAACATGAACTGAAGTTTGCTACAATCAATAAGCTTACTTTGAAATCAAATGTGTGTTGTAGCTAGAGTTTATATCAACATTATAATTAATGATGTGCCTAACTAAAAAAACTAAAAACTAAAACTAGAGAAGTGCGCTCCTCTGGGCGCAGGTCTCCACCAGGCCGGGTTGCCTACCCAGGGTCCGCAAACTTTGGAAGGCAGGCAAATTGGAATGTAATCTGACAAATCTGACCGATACATCTTGATCACATGACTCTGGAGATAATGTATAGCGATTTGTGTGAATTTTGGAAAGAATTCGTTGGAAGAAAATGCTAAATGGGAGGAAATCTAGTCTAGCACAAATGGCCTACAGTATGGCGAGTTGCGTCATAATCCAAGGATTGTATGTATACGTTTAAAGACACACACACACACACACACACACACACACACACACACACACACACACACACACACACACACACACACACACACACACACACACACAGGAAGGACGGGCAGACGGACGGACGGATGGACGGACAGACAGACGAATAGTCTAAAAATAAATAAAATAAAATAAAATAAAATAAAATAAAATAAAATAAAATAAAATAAAATAAAATAAAATAAAATAAAATAAAATAAAATAAAATAAAATAAAATAAAATAAAATAAAATAAAATAAAATAAAATAAAATAAAATAAAATAAAATAAAATAAAATAAAATAAAATAAAATAAAATAAAATAAAATAAAATAAAATAAAATAACATTCTTACAGGCTGCTATTGATAACATCAGCGATACAGTGCCTTTAGAGGAAATTATCCCCCCCACCCTTATTTGCAGAGAAGCCAGGTTGGCAGTGATCACATTTTGGATGGGTTGCTGCTCTTTCAGGCATAATTGAATCCATCGTCAACATTTGACCAAGGCTGTTGCTGTGGCGCAGAGCTGCTGTCATGGCTTCCTTGTTAGGGTCTGTGTTTGGGCATGAGGACACATGGCGCAGTGGGTCCAGAGCATGTGACAGGCCTCTAATGAAGCCTGCTGTATAGCACGCATCCCAGTGATCATGGGGCAGGAGATGAGGCATGGCATTGGCTGTCTGTGCCCACTCCCAGCCACATGCCCACAAGAACAAGTCCCACATCTAGAAAGTATGGTTTCAGCCACCAAGTCACATAACTGCATGGCAACGAAAGAGAAAATGGTGTCTTCAGATGCCAAATAAAGCATGCATAAACTATTATGCATGCATGTGAACATCTGTTGACTGTTAGTGTACGCAATTATCCAATTATCCACATCAAGATGCCCCTAGCTTACCCACGAGGAAAAGGCCATCAGTTTGTGGGTTACGAACGTTTCAGTCACTATATCAGTGCCATTTCATTTCTATATTTTCCCGATTCTGAGAAGGCCTGAGCAACTCAAGGCTGCCTCTGCCTTCTGTCTGAACATCACAGTTAAAGAGAGGAGGATTCAGCCTGTGAAAGAAAGCGATCTGTGTTGCTGTGGAGATTTTCACCAAAGATCATGATATGAGTCGTCTGTACAGTAGATGTCCTTGATTGCGTAATTCTATTTCACAGCCCCAGTCTCCACTGAACAGCACGATTCATTTGTCTCCTAAGATGCCCTTATTGTGGTGCGCTTGTTACCAAGGTAACGGCTGTTTTCACAATGGAGATGTGTAGGATGCCAAAAGCAATGCCAGAATTTGGTTCAGTATAGATAAACAAGGCTTGAACATTACAGCAGAGATTTGTAAAAAAAAAAAAAAACTAAACTGACTTGTAGCAAAAGCAATTTAATTGACTTTATTGAAATTGTGGAGCTATTTCTTCTCAAAACAGATTATAATAGTTGCTGTCTTTGCATCTATGAGAAGAATAAATGTTGTGAATAATGGATTACATTCTCAACTCCAGGCAAATTTGTACCTTTTTTATACTATTGTTGCCTAAGATTTATGGGGGTATAAAGGGTATTTTTCAAATCTGTAAAGTCAGTTTACAAAAAATACTGAATTGAAATAGCCACAGAAAAAAACATTGATGCAACATTTAGACATACAAACTATTATGAAATTCTTCCTTGCCTCTTTTCGTCCTCCTCCTTATAGCTGACTGAGCTGCTGGTGGGTCCCACTCAGTCACACCTGATTTATACTTATTTGAGCGCTGGTGTGTCACAAGGAAAATAGAAGATCTACAAGCTCACAACAATGTGTCATCATTGTGAGCTTGTAGATTGGCTATTTTCAGTGCAAGACATGATTCACAACCAAGTATAAATCAGACTTAAGAGCTCTTGTCTCCATTAGAAGCAGAGGATGCAGAACCAGTAGGTTGGGGCCTGGGGGCCATATCAACAAGGAAGTGCTCCTTACGCTCCTTACACTTAGAGCAGTGATTCACTGAATTATTCAGCTCAATCAGGCCAGTTTAAACATTAATGGGCATGGGACTATCTCCTGGCACCTCCCTAGGGACAGGCACAATTGAGGGGACCTCTAATTGCCAAGTCTTGTCCAGCAGAAGTCCAATTAAAGAGATAGAGTTCTCTTTGAGCACAGCTGGTTGAAATAGAGTGAGATGTAACAGTGGCAGTCAGATTTTATTTAAGAGAAGTGACAATATATTCAACAGGATTTTTTTTTTTTTTTATTAAACTGGCAATTCTGATATTGGAATCAAAAGGCTTATGTTTTTTATTTAATACAAAATTCAAAGCCTGACCATACAGTATGAACTTACTTACAACAATATTTATGTAATATTATGAAAAAAATATTTGGGCCTGCTCAGGGAGATTATAGAGAACATTTTGTTTACAAAGCTTGCTACATGTAATACTTAATTTTGATTAAGAAAACACTTCCGGATAAGGTGGAATCATATTAGATATGTGTGAGTTTGCTTCATTCTTTGCATAAGCTTTGCCAGGGAGATGAAACCTATTCTCAATATTCAGTGGCTGATTAAGCAAAATATGTAAGGATTTTGCAAGAATAGCTTTTCCTGTCAAAGCCACCATGCTGTATTAGATCTATAGTGTAAATCTGTGCCTTATATATATCACAGAATCATGCCTAATGTAGGCAAATGTAGTCTAAATTCCATAACATATTTAGAGCTAAGACATTTTTTTGAATGTAAAGCAGCTCTGAGATATTTAAGAACAATTTCACATCATTCTCAAGATGGGTTTATCTGTAACTATTTCTCTGCTCAAATCTCCATATGGCCCTCAACTAAATTGGATGTTATGACCCATGCATGCAGCACTTGATTGGAAATGTATAATCCTACTCCCATAGGGATCTTACCCAATAGTTGACATCTTGTGCTTAACTTGGAGTTCTGTATAAATCAAGTTTTAGAAACAATTGAGTATCAACAATAATTCTACCTACATTCACTTCTCACAACAGTTACAACAAGACAAAATGCACACTGCATATTTTAAATTAATCCACATTTCTTTCCCCTAATCCTCCTATAATTCTACAAAGCTCTGTGAGCTTGGTGTAGGGTGGTGTGAGGGTGGTGAGCCCAAATATCTTCTGCCCGGTTCCCCATAGTGGCTGGAGCAATTGATCTGAATTTGCACACAGCCATTGACCATACCATGTGCACGGAACAGCGAAGCCCGTTTTTCGCTTTCCCCAAATGTCAGCTGTTTATTAGCGTTTTTGTGTTCGCTGGCTCCCGGGTTGCCAGATCATGTGCGCATATCCCCCCATGGGTATGGACTAGTAATACAAAAAAATTTGGTTTAAAATGAGATAAACGACTTTTTGTACAGATGAGGCCATCAAAGGCTTTACCAAACCTATCCATACAAATTACATAATTTAGCTGTGTCAAGAGTCAGCCCTTTGCAACAAAGTATCCTCGTTTAGACTGAATACATAACCTGTGTGGTGCTTTATGTAACTGTGTGACTAAGCTAAGTAATCACGCAGTGAAATCGTTAAACTGATTCAAGTGTAATGAAGAGGCCTCACCCGGGTCACCCCAACCCTTACCTGACCCCCATCACCACCTCCGCTCTAAGAGTCAACCTACTATGAGATCCAACTCCCACCAGCCACTCACTCAACAACCTCCCCATCCAGCCTATCCACACCTTTTGACCTATTACATGGCAGCTGTTGCCATGGCAGCATGTAATGAATAAAATTCATCCATCCATCCATCCTAGATGTTCCTAAATTGTGGTGGCATAAGCATCTTCGAAAAAAAACCTGTCAAGGCCATCCTCCTCCTCCTCCTCCTCCTCCTCCTCCTCAGTCGCAGTTTTAAGCCCTATTTTCAAAAATAGAAAATCTCTCATTTTTTTTAAATGCTCACCTATAATGATGACATGCCCCAAACAGGGATGCCATGTTGAAAGTGGTTCATTTGCCAGAGTTTCACTATGAATGCGAGATTCATCTCCAGTGGCCACTTCATTATATTTCATGTGAGAGCCTCTTGTGATGTGAGAAAGGAAGCCATCGTGGAAAATGGATGTTCCTGAGGTAGCAGAGCACACTTGATTACCATTTATGTACTCAATTGATGAGGCCATCAAAAAGGCTCATGCAGGCACAGGTTTGCCTACACAGTAAAATCCTCTGATGTAGTAGACCTGAAGAAGATCCTTGGTGGATCGAATTGTTTGCTGAAATATTCAGTTTTTTAATTTTACACTGGGAACAATGGGTTCTCAATGAGGCATATCAGTTGTACATAAACCCTACATGAAAGAGGCAATGGATACTGAATGAATAACCACACAGTTGTTAATCTAGGATTTAGGACTGTTGACACTGTCACAAAAATGTTTCAGTGGCAGAAGAGATAATGAGAGTTTCTGTTTCGGGGATGGAAAATGTACAGTCCCTGTCACCCAAAAAACATTAATCTGCTCATGAAACACTGAATGGCCAGAACAACAGATCGAGCAGTGTATTAAAATGAGTCATGTAATTTGTGCACCCACTGTCTATTGTCTTTATTTAGGCAGGATGTTATTAAACCTACTCTGCGGTGCATGTGCGTAGACAGGCTCCATGCAGAAGACTTGTTTTGTTCATTTATTAATAATTTCCTCATCATTCAGCTGTGTTTTTCCACTGCCTCCCATAACTATGGCAACCGGGTGAAAAGTCTTGAGGAGAGTCTGGGTCTATTGTGAGGGAGGAAAGAAGTCTGACTCTCGCTAACAGCATGTTAGTTCACTTGACTGCGTGAAAGCAGTCCATCTTCCCAGTCAATGGAGAGCCTCTCATCTCTGTGAAAAAAAGCAACAACTTACAGACAATCTGCCCACGAGCAGACGTCAACCACGAATCTCACCACCTACAAGCTGCTTGTAATGCAGACAACTGTGTGGGGTGCAGCAGGCAGCAGGGACTCTACAGTAGGAAAAGCTCAATTCCCATTTAAGCTTCCACTCCTAACTACAGTATCCCTACCATGTAACCATCTCTATTTTTAGTGTCTCTCAGTTTGTGGTGTCATAGGACTAAAATGTTTTTGATCCCTATTTCCTCATAGAAATAGAATAGTGTTTCACAGTACATGTTGTGTTTAAGCATTCTCATTCTTGAGATGAAATGCCAAGAGTGTAAGCTTACAATCCATTCCCTCCAGATGTATCCCCATGCACCTGACACAGCCACTTATCAGTGCAGACTCAGAGCCCTAGCAGGTGGCAGCTTCGCCCGCTAATAATTAGGGAGCGCCTGGTAACCTAACATTCAGCCACTGATATACATCAGAGCTTTCGCACGTGGCAGGGGGTCCATTCATGGAGAAAAGAAGGTCCTGGTGGAGCTGCTGACATTTCTGTGAGATGTCATCAGCATACAAGCATCCTCTGGGGCCAACACAGGGAGTCTTTCCCTAAGATCAAATTCGAACCCCAAGACAGCGAATCCTGCGGTTGCCATTTGAACGCACATTGAGAGGTCACTGGCATGGCACCCATGCGGAAGGTGTGGAAGTGACATGGATGGCAAGGCAATAACACTGACTTCAAGTCAGCAATGCAGATGTTGGCCAAAATGTTTACTCATTTACATGTAAGGAAAGACTGACAGTAAAAGATAATTAAACTAGAAAAAGTGCTCCTCGGAGCACAGGTCTCCGCCAGGTCAGGTAGGTTATTGTGGCCTCCTGTTGGCGCTATAATAGGCCAATGTGAAAAGGGTGCCATTTATTCTTAGGCCTTGCACGGCAGTCGGACACTGCATTCATGATTTGAGGCATTTTGTTAAAAAAAAATGTTTTGCTAAATTAGACCTGCTGGTGGCGCTATAACAGGCAAATGTTAAAAGGGTAGCATTTGTTCCTCAACATAGTGTGAATGTGCGTGCAAAGTTTGACCACAATCGGACGCTGCGTTCATGATTTGCGGCATTTTGTTCAAAACGGGCCACTCCTGCAAACTTTAGATGTGAATTGTAGCCAATCGGGATGGAATATGAAAAATTGATCACATGACTATAGAGATCATGTGTAGCGATTTGCGTGAAATTTGGATAAAATCGGAACGAGTAATGTAAAGAAATATGTTTTACATAAGTTTACTGGTGGCGCAAAAAAGGCAGATGTGAAAAATATAGGGCAAAGGTTTTTCCTTGACCTCTAGGGAGTGCGCATACAAAGTTTTACACAGATTGGTGCAGTTATAGGTAAAAACACGAATCGGGCTGTTATAGCGCCACCATGAGGCTGATTAGAAAAATCTCAAGTGGTATTTCTTCCTCGGCATAGTGGGAATGTGTGTGCAAAGTTTCACGGAAATTACATGCTGTGTTCATAATTTGAGGCATTTTGCTCAAAACGGAGCAGTCCTGCAAATTTTGGAAGCCATTTTTAGCCAATCAAGATGGAATATGAAAAATCTGAATGACCCGTTTCGTTTAATGACTATAGAGATACTGTGTACCGATTTGCGTGATGTTTGGACAAAATCTGTAGGAGTACTGTGAAAAAATGTGTTTTGCAAAAAGCGGCCTCCTGGTGGCGCTATAACAGGGCCATGTGAAAACATTGGGGCAGAGGTTCTGAATTGGCATCCAGGGAGTGTGTGTGCACAGTTTCGCTGCGATCAAGCCAACGGTGCGGGAGATTAGCTGTCCACAGACGGACAGACGGACGGACGGACAGACGGACGGACGGACAGGGGGTAAAACATACTCTCTCGCCATGCCTTTCGGCCTGGCGGAGACAATTATGCTGTACTGGAATAATTCATAAATGCAGTTCTAAGGTCAAAGCTGAGTGCATGGCCACTATGCAGTAGTGTGTGCTACCTTATGCCTAATTTAAGCCATTGTTGACATTTTTACATTCACAGGTTCTAACTGCTTCATGAATATACATGTTATGTTTAATATTTCACAATTTATTTTCCAACAAACCTCGTTTTGTATAATCTTGCTGAAACAGCACAGTAAATTATGCTAAAATTCTCATCCTGTGGCCAGAGGGGTAATAGTTGCTCATATAAACAATGTCCTCATTAGTCGTCAGTATTAAACAGCCATGCTGCATCTTCAATTCCAACTTCTGTTTTAACTCATTATAAATGGTTGAGGTTTACATTTGAACAGCTTTAAGCTTATTATTTCAGAGAGCTGGATAAAGGTCTAATTGATGTGCTCAGAGTTAAGTTGCTCATTAATGACAATGTAGCTCTGGACGTTTTCACCAAGGCTGAATTATGTTTATGTTTGACTAATATTAAGGAATAATATTAGTAAAACACGATAAGATGGGGAGAAAGCCATTAACACATTTAAAGTGCAATGATTGATGAATGCACCATGCAGAATTCCACACTGTACAAATGGTAGCTTAAAAAAAAGAAAGCCTCTACTTCTTTTTTTTTTTGCTGTGTTGCTGTGTACAGTGCACAGACAGTATTTACACACGTTTGCAATGCATGAAATTTTAATGGCCTGCATCTCTACTGTTACAGATTTGCTACTTGCTACTAGGGCATTCACCGAATAGTCGAATATATATAAAAGATTTTTTTTTAGTGGCTTTTCTACAGCAGACATGCAGCTGTGAGCTCTGGTGTGACGTCAACTCGCATTCCTTGAGTCGAGTCATCAATGCCATTGAAAACAAAAATAAATAACTTTAAAAAAAAACAACATTATTTTATTTTTTATAATCAAATCGATTAATCGAATATTCGAATACTTGTAGGTCGAATAATTCGAATACTAAAAATCACTATTCGTGAATGCCCTACTTGCTACAGTATTATTCTTTCTACTGCTTTTACAGACACATGCGAATGTAATGTAGTAGTGTTTTTGTGACCACAATCCCACTTGTTAGCGTATGAATACCGTGGGTCCATATGTCTTTGGGGTCAACCTTGTAAACACAGCAAAATACTGTATTCATTTACAAATGTCCAAATGTAACCAAATGGACCTTTACAGGTCCATTTGGTTACATTTGTACAGTAGCCTACACTCTCAGAGTTAAATCAACGAGTCTACAGTGCAGTTACTGTCAGGTTGTTGTGTTGATTTGTATCTGCCTACAGTTGAACATTGTAATACAAACAATGAATCAACAGAATAAACAGGATGTGACTTTTACTGTAACCAAAAATATGTTTGGAAAGAAAAGCAGAGATATTTTCTCCCACCACCAGTCAATGAGCAGCTGGGCAGCCTAAGGCATAAACAGTATTTGTGGCCAACAGTCAAGCTGCAAGAGAAAAAGACAGAAAGCCAACAGAACCATAATATCTGCTGCAATGTTGAGTCTTGTTATAAGACAGGGGACTAGAGCAATATAGACTCTGCTTGTGGGCCATGAGATAGAATGAAGTAACATACTTTTTGCATGTATGTGAGGGAATGAATTCCTGCATGCATGCCTAGTGCAGGCATGTGCAAGAACTGATTAGCTAAGGGAGAGAAAGAGAGAAATTGAAAGAGAGATAACAAGAAAGCCCGGGTGGTAGTAAGAAAGAGAGAAAGAAAGAAAGAAAGAATGAAGATTTTACACTGAAGCATGTGGGATAACATCCATTTCTGGTCCAAACAACATACATTATGAATGTTTTTTTGTTGTTGTTCAGCATGCATCCAGCCTGCTCATATTTACGTCTTGAGATTGTTCCAACAGCACCAAAAAAACAAGTCTTTATTCATGGCTTCGCTCCATGCAAGAAAATATGATTTTACTTTTTAACCTAGTGATACAGTATGCTGAAGGATGGATGCATTCTGTATATCCCCTGTTCCCACATCCAGTGCTTCATTTTTCAGAATCAGTGCATTCTCAATCAGTGTGAGTAATTATTGTGTCTGGTGCTCATAGTCTCATACTGAGCCATAATCGGAAATATCTGCACAATTGACGCTCGCCAGCATGGAACCATTTTTCAAAAAGCCCCAACACTCCCTAATATCCTGTTTTCTTCCTCCTGTTCTAACCAGAGTGTGTGTTCATGTGTGTGTAGCCACAAGGCTTGGGTTTTGTAATTTTCCCAGTGGGGAGTGTGTTGAGGTCCAATGGGTCTCTGCATGCTGCTACTGACTGACATGGCTCACCCTGGGGCTTTGTCGACTGAGCTACTGCAGTGTTTGTGGAACTCAGCTTCCCTCAGTGTTTTAGCATTTCAGTGAAGACACAGTAGCTTCAGTCAGAGCCTCAAGCAATGGTGTACAGTACAAGCTGCCGTCAGTTACATATGGCATCAGTGCATCACTAATTGTCTCCGCCAGGCCGAATGGTCGAAGGCCGGACGGATCCAATGTCATTTCAACTATGCATGCACCTCATGTTACTTTAACAACACAAAGGCATTAAAAGCAAAGCTTCAGACTTCTCAAAACAAACTGGTCAGGTTACTATTTGGCCTCACACCCCGAACTCACCTAACCCCTGCTCATTATGCTAGGGTGGGATGGCTCAGGGTAGAGGACAGAGTAAAGCAACTTGCAATGGGCCTGGTCTTCAAGATACGCAAGGAACAGGGATACCCATGCAAATTGTACATTTATATAGCGCTTTTATCCAAAGCGCTTTACAGAGATTGTGCATTACATTCACCCATTCACACACACATTCACACACACGTTCACACACCGATGGCAGAGGAAGCCATGCAAGGCACCAACCTGCTCATCGGAAGCAATTAGGGATTCAATGTCTTGCTCAAGGACACTTCGACACTAACTCTGGGGGAGACCGGGATCGATCCAGTTCACTCTACCCGGCCACTCTACCCCTGAGCCACTGCCGCCCCTTTGTACCTGTCAGACTACTTCAATAACGTAAAAGACACACACAGGCACAACACCAGAGGGAGCTCCACTGATCTCACTCAACCCAGATTCGGCACAAACATGGGGTCAAATTTGTTCTACTCCTATGCCACCAAAATGTAGAATGCCCTTCCAACAAACATCAAAAAGTGTGACTCCTTACCCTCCTTAAAAACCGACATAAAAGAGCACCTTTCTGCAATTTTGAAAGGGTTTCAGAAAAGTCCTCTAAGCTTAGCACCAAAAAGGACCCCCCCCCCCCCACCCACTACCCCCCAAAATATTTACTTTAAATATACGTTCATTGCTACTAGTGTTGATTATGTCTTGTCTTGTCTTGTCTTGTCTTGTCTTGTCTTGTCTTGTCTTGTCTTGTTTATTGTCTCCGCCAGGCCGAAAGGCATGGCGAGAGAGTATGTTTTACCCCCTGTCCGTCCGTCTGTGTGTCCGTCCGTCCGTCCGTGTGTCCTGTCCTGTCCGTGTGTTACCAGCTAATCTCCGGCACCGTTGGCCCGGTTGCTGCGAAACTTTGCACACCCACTCCCTGGATGCCAATTCAGAACCTCTGCCCCACATTTTTCACATGGGCCTGTCATAGCGCCACCAGGAGGCCGATTTGTGCAAAACCATTTTTTTCCCATTACTCCTACAGCCTTTATCCAAACGTCATGCAAATCGGTACACAGTATCTCTATAGTCATGTGATCAACCCGGATCTGTCCGATTTCCCATATTCCATCGTCATTGGCTAAGGTTGGCTTCCAAAGTTAGCAGGATTGGTCCGTTTCATCCGAGTTCATTCGCACGCACATTCCCACTAGGCCGAGGAACAAATGCCACCTTTTTACATTGGTCTGTTATAGCGCCACCAGGAGGCCACAATAACCTACCTGACCTGGCGGAGACTTGTGCTCCGAGGAGCACTTTTTCTAGTTATTGTATATTTTTATATTATATATATTTTTAAAATGTCTTAACACATTCCATGCCAGAGTTTAATCTCATAATGTACTCACCAGTGCCAGCGTTTTATTGTTGTTTTTTAGTTTTTTTCATGTCGCCACAGACCTCGCTAAATAAGTTAAAAGTGCGCGTTCATTTGGTTCTAAACACACAGCGGATCCGTGAGAAACGGCGAGCGAAAACAGTTTCCAAATCCGTGCCGCCATCTTGAAGCTACAGCCGATCAACCATAAACAGTGATCAGCGAGGAGAAAAACAACAACCAGAGAAAATCGAGTTTTAAACAGGATCCCAGACAGGAAGCGGATACGATCGAAAAAACCGGAACCCGAATAATTCCGTTTCCGACCGGAAACCGGAAACGGAAATGGATCAAAAAAATTCGGAAAGTGCACCTGGGGCACTTAACATGGGAATCGGCGGTTCGCGTAGATCTACGCGACTGGCACGCTGCGGCTTTAAATAGGTTCGCGTAGATCTACGCGACTGGCATTAAGGATGACTTCACCCATTTTCAAAGTATTTCCATAAAATTGGTCCTCACTAATGCTCATTATAATATGGTAAAAAATTTAAATCTACTCAGTGTCTCAGAGGAGGGCTGTGGACATTTCAGAAACCCGCCTACCTCACATAATCGATGGGGAATCCAAGCTAATAGAAACTGCAGGCTTTCTATCCCTGAATAGTTAGCATGCTATAATGAAAGCCATTGTTCTCACGTTAATAAAATACAAATAAAATATTTGAAATTTTGTTTGAAAAAATAAATCAAACGATGATGTCACTGGTAGACGGGTTTCTGAAGTGTCCACAGCCCTATGAGACACAGACCAAGTAGAAATACATTTTACCATTATCATTATCAATCAATCAATCAATCAATCAATCAATCAATCAATCAATCAATCAATCAATCAATCAATCAATCAATCAATCAATCAATCAAAAGACATGTGTCAGGTTCAAATGATTCAGGTATCAGGTATATGTTTGTTGATAGACTTCATGTCAAAGACTTTTGTGGATGACACATGGCATTAAATGGATCAACAACAATCAATCAACCAACAACCATCTTCTTCCCCCCTCTCTCCTTCTCTGGGACTTCAATGCTGTAGTAGTGCAACCCAACACATCCGCATGCTGCCAGTTCGACCCTTCTGCAGTCCTGTGATTAAACAGGGAGTGTATTGAGTGAGAAATTTGCCCGGAAGCGCTTTTGGCCTGAGCAGTGACTGCAGGAGTGAGTTTCAGAGTTTGCCCAATACACAGACAGTCAGATAAACACAAAAACAAAAGGCACTGTAGATGACTTTCTGGCCGGTGAATGCTGTATCCATGCATCTTAATGCAATATCTAAACTTTAATTGTTGAGCCGAGAGGATTGATGTGAATAAAGACTGATTACTGCTTGTGATTAGATGAGGATAGAATGGTTCATCTGGATGGTTGCATTTGGGTGTGGATTTGTTGTGGGGTTTGTGTACCGTATGCATGTGTATTTTTCATCCACGTATCCTCTTAACAGGAGCTCGGATAGCAGGCAGGATAGCAGGCAGTCTTCTGCAGGTTGCCAACAATAACTTCAGATGTCACTCATACTGCTGTACACATTTTACCTTTCATTTTTGCATTTTCTATTCCATTTGATCCTACCCACATCACGAGTACAGTTTCTGTCTCCCAGACAGAAAACAGTATGCTCTTAGCTGGACAGGATATATTTTCTTTCCTCATTGCCATGTCGTGTGTGTGTGTGTGTGTGTGTGTGTGTGTGTGTGTGTGTGTGTGTGTGTGTGTGTGTGTGTGTGTGTGTGTGTGTGTGTGTGTGTCGCGTGTGCGCGCGTGTGCGCGCGTGTGTGTGTGTGTGTGTGTGTGTGTGTGTGTGTGTGTGTGTGTGTGTGTGTGTGTGTGTTTTTCATTGTCATTGTAAGAGATGGTGAATTGGATTAACTGAGCAATGAAGACTGCATGATGGGATAGTGGCGACCTGAGTACACCTGATTGATATTGGAAGATATGCATTTAGAGGTGGAAAATCCTGTACATGTGGATGCTGTTTAGCAAACGTGACAATATGACAGAAGAGGCTGATGCAAAAATTCAATTTGTTCTATGTATAGGAATACCATAAGGAACCCTCTCTCTCTGCTCTCTCTCTCTCTTCCCATGTGTGTGGGGGCATTTTATCTGAGCTATATTTTACCTCAAGGGGCTGTCCGTGAAACTGGATATAGGCCATTATTAGATACAGCATCATCAGTATAATCTGCTCACGCATTGATTCCACTTAAAGGTGTCATGACATTCATTTTCACTTTTTTTATTTTCAATGTTTTATTTGGGGTTTTATGACCTCAATTACACCCAAAAAACCTGAACTTAAAACATTCAGTGGATTTTCTGTGGTCTGGGGTTTTCTGAATAATTAGGCTGAAAAGTAATCTGAGCTTGGCCCTTCGACAGTGAGGTCACTGTCGAATAATCCCGCCCACTCTCCTCCTCGCCCCTCCCCTCCCCTATCCTTTCCTTTGGGGGGGGCGGAGCAGAGGCGATGATTGACAGGCAAAATCCCTCACCAGCGACACCCGCAGGCAAAGATTTCTTTTTTCATTGCAGTTGAAAAGGCTTTAGAAATGTGAGAGAAAAACACCTGCCATTGATCACTGGAATGGAATTTTCACTTAAAACTTTTTGTACACTTTTGAAGGACCAGGACAAAGACTTTGAATGTGGTGTAAAAGTGAATGTCATTAAACCTTTAAGGACGTATGGAATTCCTGACATAGAGTATGAAGCATATGAAGCATAAAGTATTACGATGGTTTCATGTCCACAGGCTAACCCAACTCTGCTGCCGGAGCCTGCATGTACAGTAGGCTAGTCGCCATTCTAGACCATTGGCTCTTAATGGGAGGGTCCCTGGGCTCCTAGGAACCAAATTGACCGTATCCATTCGGGTCTGTAACTCAGAATTAAATTAACACTGAGGATTTTACATTGGGGTCCCAAACATAAAATTGAATTGAATTGAGATTGAAATTACAAAGCTTGAGAATGACTGTTCTAGACTCTACTCATAGAGCAGGTTACTGCACAACCTGTCCTGCATGTGACATTCTCTAACATTCACATTCTAACATCAGTGGGAAAGCTGCCAGTGACGTAATGGCGTTTTGTGTGTGTGAGTGAGTGAGTGAGTGAGTGAGTGAGTGAGTGAGTAAGTGAGTGTGTGTGTGTGTGTGTGTGTGTGGG
>NC_137612.1:17894915-17899915 GCF_963280865.1 Gymnoscopelus braueri
ATAATAACTTTGCGCAGGGTGATTAATCATTCATCAGTCACTCAGGGGGATCCAAGGGGTCCCCAGCTAAATGAGTATCAGGGCATCAAAATCACTTTTACCACTTTAACCCAATACACATTAGCGATTTGAAAATAGCCACTCAAAACACGTAACGATTTGACGCGTTGTGAGCCTGTAGATGCCTGTCAAAAAATACCCGAAAAGATGTTCACAACACAAATCTTGTATAGGGGTCCCTGGCACAAATTATTTTCAGAGGTGGGTCTGTCACCAACATACATTAAGGACACCTTGAAATGGAAAATTTCGAGAACCACTGATGAACTGTATGGTGACAGTTAGTGGGAGTGCATCATTGCCACTTCCTCGGCTTGAACAGAACACGGGACGTGTACACGGGATGCAATAGATTTTTCATTTACAAAGGCCTACTGTAATTACCCTAAACCGTTGTCATTGTGTAAAAGGAACTGACAATCAAATTATTCAGAACGATAAAGGGGTTTCTTTTACCAGCCTAGATGACTTCTTAAATAGATGCCACCTCCCCTTTTGGTCGCTTTGTGAGAACTCATCAAATAATGTTGTCATGGAAACATCTGTCTGTGTTGTTGAAGAGCCTGTGATGCGGAAGCAGTTCAAGTTGTGTCATCTATGAAGCCACATGAGCTTTAGTTAGATCCAAATGTAATGTACATACTGTAACATGCATAAGCCTACAGCTATTAATATATCATTTATTAAATAGCTGTACAGTATGCATTGTGAAACAAACTGTAATTAAACAATGACAATTCATGACTTCCACAGCATTTATTTATATATTTACTTATTTATTGTCTCTGCCAGGCCGAAGGTGTGGCAGAGACTATGTTTTTGGCCTTCTAATGCTTGAGGGGCCTTGTTTTTACAATTACTTTTTTCATTTATTTTTTTTAACATAAAGGAAAACAAAGTATAGTAAAAAACACGACCCAGTCATGTAGAAGGACAATGTCAGTCACCAGAACCAAGGACGGGTGTTTTCAATGAATCTAACATGGTTAAAATGGAGTTTGAAGTTACAATGGGTTTGTACAGGGAAGGGACGAGTCTGATAAAAGGAATATCAAAAATCTGTAAATATTGAATCAAGTAACTTAAAAACTGTCTGGGGTGCTCACAAAAGCCAGAGTAGAGGTTAAAATGACCCCAAACATGTTTGAAAGTGAAATATCCCTTTGACAAAGTAGCATGAAGGTGACTGAAGGCAGCGAAGTCTTTATCAGTTCATATCTGGATCTTGCAGTCATTTGATCAAGCTGGTGATTGAGACCAAGTGAAGAACTGTTTTTATTGCATTAAAGGCTATGCAAAATGCCATTCAAATTTGGTGTTGATTGGATGTTCATGATTTATTTAATATGCGGGATAATGCCACTCCCTAACTTTGCAAGCCAATTACATTGTGACATGTTTCCTGAGATCATGTGTAATTAAAATTTAGAGGGGATTGGTAAAACATTACACAAAAATGACACATAAATTACATAAGAATTACACTTTACACATTTGGGTGCACCACTAATGAGTAAAGTTTTATGTTGTAGACATGCTATCCCCCCAGCTTCCACAGCATAATCCAACTAGGCGGAGATTACGCACTCAGAGGAGCGCACTTTTCTAGTTTGTTTTTAAATGATTGAATGGCCTTGCCATTTCTGATCTTGTAATCTCCACAATTGTGAAATAACTTACTTGGAATTAGACAACCTCAGTGTCTTTTAAACTCTTTAAAAGTATATTCTTTATAAAAATGTCCTTTAAGATACTTTTCTTTGTTTTTTATGCTTTTATAAAGACAGCAAGACTATGCTTTTATTCTTCAAATTCTGCAAATCATCAGTGTAACCAAGACCTCTTTTGCCCCTCACAGGTACTTTTGGCCCCTCTGTCTACTGGCAAGAGGTTAAGAAGCACCCATACACGTACAACCAGGCTGCATAACAGCTTCTTCACAGACTGTTGAAATCACAGCTGCCCTCATCTACTTGTCTCAACCTGGTTCCCACCTTCCACCCAACTATATAGTGCTCGTGTGAGCCGGTGGAAAATGAGATATGATTATGATTAGATTTTGGTTTATTAGTTGTGTCAATTTGTGTTATATTTCCCTTTTTTTTTGTGTGAAAGTACGTGTTTCTTAAACTATTACTTTGTGTGAGTTGCATCATTCTTTTCCACTGACTGGCACCAACCAAGCCAGTGTATTTGACCACTTAAACTAGCCCCGTTTGGAACCTCACTCTCCACGATAGCTCCGAGATGAGGTCTCCATCCAAACGTAGTGAAGATCACCTTTTTCACAACATCGTATCCAAAAAGTAAAGGTAGTCCCAGACACAGATGTTTAAGAAATATTTTTTTTAGGACAGGGTTGAGAAAAACGTTTAAATCCCTTATTTAGTCAGCCTGTGCCATGTTTTCCCATTCAACCCAGAAGAATCCCAGACGGCAGGTACCAGTAGCACAGGCTGACTAAATAAGCGATTTAAACGTTTTTTTCAAGCCTGTCCTAAAAATCTTACTTTCCGGAAAAATCTTAAACATCATAGGTGTCTGGGACTACCTTTACAGCCGGTACAGCGGGACCTCATCTCGGAGCTATCGTAGAGAGTGAGGTTCCAACTGGGGCAAACTTAAACCCCATATGGTTGAGCGGAGTCCCTCAGGGCTTTATGCTAGTGTATTTTCTGTTTTCGCTCTACATTAAATATCTTCGCTGAAAATAGCAGCTCTACAAACTTACAATGCGTCACTTGTAAGCTTGTAAGCACTGTTCTACTGCTACAGTATGTGGCCGGTGGGGTGTGCCCTGTCCACTTGCAGGGGGACCTCGTCTGTGGGAGGCTGCCCAGAGGATGGCCAGGTCGCAGGTGCGACGGCGAGGAGGATGGAGAGATGCTAAGGTGAGAGAATGCCAGAGATGGGAGAATGCCAGAGAACCAGGGGACACGGCGTGTGTGCATAGTCAGCAGATCCAGCCCAGCCGAAACAAGTCAGTGAGGGACGGCGCGGCCAGTCCACCCCTACCTGATTACCACACCAGGCCTGTGGAGGACCTGAGAAGGAAGGCCGACCAAGTGCTGATGCGAAATCGCAGCAGAGCATTTGCTCTGCTCCGCCGGTAAGTGTGTTTCAATCGACAATCAGCACATGGTCCAGTGTATGACGCAGCTCAAGGTCATATCTCTATCATACAATTCTGGCATTGTTATGTCTGCACACTCACTGAGGTTTTACATCGCTGGTTATTCTCTTTTGGGGATTAATTTGCTGTGGAGCACCACAGACATTTGGTCTTGATCAAGTTTTTCAACATCACATCTCAGAGAGAGTGACGAAAATAAGACATAGACATGGCAGGTGTTATTACTTCCTTGAAAAAGTGTCAACCAGTGTGAGTGCTTTGCGCCTTGGGAGGCATTTATCTAGTCAATTATCCTTGCAGAAAGTAATCAGCCAATGATTTTTCTACATGCCTAGTTGCCCTTGTAGTTCACCTTTTCCATCACAGTCAAAATTGTTATATCCTTTCAGTGGGCGCTGGATACTTAGTTCAATAAATATACATCAGAAAGACAGCACTTGCACTCAAGGTGTTGGGATTTTATTGGGATGGACACATTTTGGCATTCAAGCCTTCATCACGCTGATGGAGGCTTGAATGCCAAAATGTGATCTTGCCAATAACAAGACAAAAGAGCCCTGCTAGCTACACCAAACTGGACCAAGTGATTTGAACCGACTGACATTTCCATTAATGGAAAATGTCAAATTGAAATAGATTTTTAGCCATACTAGTGAGAATATTCTCACTAGTATGGCCAAACATTTAAAGATAAAAAGGAAAAAGTAACATCGTTATTAATCTGAGAGTTGTGGGTGGGTTGGGGTAAAATCACTCATGTTAAGGGTTCATCCTCCAGGGAGCATGAATGTGCTCAACAAGTGCCATGGCAATCCACCCATTAGATTTTGAGATATTCTTTGTGCAAGGGACACTTCTGGCCTAAAGGTGATGGAGGAAAAGGCCATGAGGTCACCAAAATGTGTAGGGTTGATAACCCAGGGAGCATGAACGGGGGCACCCAGAGTGGTTTGGCATGTTTAGTCCATTGACTATGAGTCATGGTGTACTAATACACAAACTATTCAGCACCGTTATTTGTTGTCAAATCGGACGAACACACAGACACACACACGGACGGACAGGTTGCAAAACATAGTCTCGGCCATACCTTTAAGCCTGGAGGAGACAACTAAATTCCTACATCCATCACTTATTAACCACACAGTTATGTTTGGTGAACATTGATGAAATTATTCAGATACGTTTAATAAAGTTGTAAAAACTTTGGACAAACTGTGAACAAAAACACAACGTCTAGACATGGAGTCTAATAAAGACTTAGCCTCCCTGTTCAATAATTGTCTATAAATAGTAAGTTACTACTGTACTACTGTATGTGTGCACTTTATGAATTAAGTCGCACAAATAACAATTCTGTGCTCAGTGGTAAAACAGTGCTATACACGTCGGCTGCTTGTGTGCCTGTCCCAGTGTCCTATTGTGGTGACTGTCTCTTTTGGACAAATGTAAGCCGTAATCTTCATAATCTTCATAAATATTTAACCAATAATAACAAAGGTGTATTTTGGCAACGCTTCGTGTTCTCTTCCTGTTATCTCTACTCTCTTGTCAGCCACTCTGTTCTGCTGTCAGTTAACAAACATTGTAGGGGCATTAATCCTGCCTCCCTTGGTGCAGTATGAATACAGTTATTATTATTTGCTGTACATTTAATTTCTGCATGTACTGTGGAATACTGGAATGAAAGTTTCCTGTCAATGCTAGCAAGCCCCAGGATGAATCCACATGACATGAATAGGTCTTTAAGTGCTGTGATGAATGTGAATGGGAACATTCATCCTACCCCCATGGATAGATATGAAAT